>NC_044315.2:77152675-77452675 GCF_007474595.2 Lynx canadensis
AGATACAGCTACCGTGACAAATGGACTTCAAAGGGAAGGCAGACAGATGTGGATTCAGCACAAGCCATCATTCTCATGGGAACCAGACCTAACCAGAATTGGGATGATCTTCCCTGCAAGCTGTGACTTCCCCAACAGTTCTCACCTCGATTGTCAGTGGCCTGAAATGCTGGTGCAGGGGCTGGTGTAAGAGAAACATCCAGGGTGGAGCTGGGCTGGCCGCTGGAGATAAAAAACACCTTAGCTTTGGTTTATAGATACAGAGATGACATATAGTTCAGTGGTCACCAAACGTGGCTGATCACCAAAATCTCCTAGGGAGAGGGTGCTTTAGAAAAGAGAAAGATTCATGACCTCAACTCCTAAGGACTTGAACAAGACTTTTCTGTGTTAGAAATAGGAAGTATATATATTTAAAGCTACCTGGTGACTCTGATAATAAGCAGATTTGAGAAGTAGTGATAGAAACCATCCACTAGATGCCATAGGAAAGAAACTAAGAACTTCTTAACGCATTTTCATTCCTCTCCAGCTCTAAGAGGAGTTTAAGCATCTCCTTGATGTTATGGTCAAATATTCCAGCATTTGAAAGATTAATTTAGCTATTACCCTAGAATGATCGGAAGAAGGAGCACTGTTTCCTCTCTTACCACAGCTATTCTTGCTTGCACATACATTGTACCTATTTACCTGGCCCAGTTTGTGGTTTAGAACAGTCCTAGAGCCAGCATTTAGTGAGTGATTTCTGTGTCCCAGGCACTATGTAAATAGCTTGACTTGCATTGCTTCATGGACTCCCTCAGAGGAGCATTGTGATTATCCTCATTTTACCGATGAAATTGCAACAGAGAAGTTCATTAACTGGCCTAAGATTCCACAGCTAGTAAGTGGCAAAGCCAGAATTTAAATCCTGAGGCATTTACTCCAGAAGCTACCCTCATAAATATCACTATTACACTTCAGAATTTTAACATATGTGTCTGAGGATCTGTTGTTCAATTCCAATTTTAAACATGTAGCTTCATAGGTCATACTTCTCCATTTCCCAATGCCTTCCTCTTCCTTTAGACAGTTGAAATCTTCTTCCAAATAAATCTGTTTTACTGTTTCAAAAAATTCATTTTGCTTCTACAAATATATTTGTGTGTGTGTGTGTGTGTTTTAGGGAAAGGCAAACTCATTAAAAAACATTATGTTTGTCCTTTCCTATTATATAACTGAGATCATGCAGCTTCCCACCCACATGGGGAATATTTATTGGTGTGCTGGTGAATGTTTAACAACCAGCTCTCCAGGGCAGGGGAGGGAAGCAGAAAGCCTTGACTGTTGGCTGGTTTCTGTGGTGTAAATATTTCCACCATGGCTAATTTCACGATTCCAACACGATGTCACCAAACATGCAATTAGGAAGAGATGCTTATGACCAGCTCTCAGTAGCCAAATTATCAGAAATTGCAGCATTTTCTCCCTTTAACCTTTAAAGTATCTATTCTTGCTCACACAAAAATCACATCAATTTTCCAGGTCTGATTTCTGACTAAATAAAATCATGGGAACCAACATTTACAGAGTGATGTCTGCATTCCAAGGGCTATGCAAAACACTTGACATAATATTACCATTAGTTGTATTCTTTTTTTTTTTTTTAAGAGAGAGAAAGAGAAAGAGAGAGAGAGAGAAAGAGAGACCACGAGTGGGGAAGGGGCAGAGGGTGAGAGAGAGAGAATCCCCAGCAGGCTCCATGCCCAGCAGAGAGCCCAACCCCAGGCTCTAATCTCACGATTTAAGACCAAGATCTGAGCTGAAATCAAGAGCAGGACATTGAACCAACAGAGCTACCAGGTGCCCCACCATTGGTGGTATTCTGGCATCAAAGAGTATGTTACATAGAATTTCCAATCTTCCATTGCTCTTCTCTAGTGACCAGTGTATAAGCCATCAGACCTCGTGGAGACAGGTTGAAATATGGGGAAAGCACTGTCTCGACGTAGGCACACCCTCAATTCTGTCCTAGCTCTAGTATGACTGAAAGAGTGACCTTAGTCAAGACACATGATCGCTGCGGGATCTGGAATATATGACTAAACGTGCTGACAACAGGAGAACTAAGTGATAGACCATATGTAAAACACTGGGTACATTACAGATGATCAATAAATGTTAGCTATGGACCCTCTCTCCTTTCATGAATCATTTACATTTTCTGAATCCACATTGCCTTCTTGCTCAAATGATCTCTACTTGTTCTTCACTCAGAGCCCACAAGCTCTGTTTTCTCTTTGTAGTGTATGTCTCCCACTCTGAGTTGTGCTTTCTCTCTGTTTGTGTGATTTTATTTACCTCCTCCAAGACTTCCTTTCTAAGCCTCTTAGCTTTTTCCTTTTTGTGTGACTCCTTTTTCTCTCAGGCTGTAACTTCCTCAGCCATGCTTTTCTCCTTCTACTGGGATGTGTGCTTCTTCACCAGCGGGACTCCTAGTCTCCACTCTTTGCTTCTTCCTCCATTAATTTCTCACAATTCCCCTTCCCATTACTCCTCTGTGGATTTCAGACAAAGCCGTCTTTACTGATGTGTGTTCTGTTTGCTTCTCTAGACAAGAGCAGCCTTCACTGTCCTCTTTATTTCTTGCATCTTGTATATTCCTTGCTCCTACCTGTCTGCCCCCAACTCCCAAATGCTTCCATTTGAAATCCATTGTCTTTAGTTTTCCTTTTCCTTCCCAAAGGACTTCCAAATCTCTCTTCCATCAGCCCATTATCTGTCTTTCCTTTTCCTTTTTCCCTGAAACTACTCTAGCTGGGTAGTCTTCCCTTTCAAGATGCAAAGGACACAGGGCCAATTTGCATTGATATTATCTGTTTTGCATCATAAAGGTAACACTCCTTTTCAGGCTGAGTAGCTGGATTCTTGTCACTAACTTGAGAGGGGGGTTGGTATTGTTTCTGTCTCTACACTGAAATCTCTTTAATACATCCCTGCACAGAATGACAGTTTAGGTAGTGGAAAGCACATGGACCCAGGCCTACTTTCAGATTCAGCTTACCACAGCTGTGTAATCCTCAGCAAAGGAATCCATCTCCCCAGACCCCCCTCTCTTCATCAGTAAAATAGGAAAGCAGCACAGCATAGGTCTAAGAATAGGATTTTGTAGATTGACAGATCACACTGCCCCGCTACTTACTGGTCCATCTCAATGGCTATGCACTGCTTAGGTCATCACTTCCTCATGATGGCAAGCACCTTTTTGGAAGTGCAAGGTATGACATCTATGAAATAGGTAAATCTCAGAAATGAAGGGAAGACTCGATAAAATCCTCTGTGCAAAATACTCAACCCATTGCCTGGGCCATCAGAAGCACTCAGCACTGGGGTTTATCATCATTGGGATATCTCTACGTCTCTCAGAAGTGACATGGCCCCTCATACGTGCCTGGCTTTGCTCTTGCTGTTCCCTTGACCTGGAATGTCCTTTAACTAACATCATCCCTGAAGTGTCCTCTTGTGACATTTTCTTTTCTTTTTTTTTTTTTTTTTGCACTTTTTTGCAAAGCCTTATCTAACCACCCCATTGTGCTGTAAACAGAATCAGTCATTCCCCACTGTCTGTCCTCAGAGCGCTTTGTCCCTGCTCGGTTTGTATGTCCAATCACATTATTTTGCAGCTTACAGTTTACTTACAGGGATACATCCTACACATTGTTCTAGACTAGGACTTTTCGGAGAGCTAGGCTGAGTCTTTTATTCTGTTTCTCAGCACCAGACACAATGCCTAGCAAAGAGTAGATGCTAGATGTATATTTGTTAATAATTGTAAGAACACATGCAGACAAATGGTAGATGTTCATTCTAAGTTTGTAATGAATGCGAGAATGAAGAAGACAAAGACCCAGTTTCCCCATATGGCTGGGGCATAGACCCAGGCCATCCAGGCATCCTGGTCCCAGTGTGTAGAACCAGGTTAGACTTGGCCCAACAGACTTGGCTGACTGATTTGGTGCTGAGGCCCTGAGCTGCTGATCTAGAACCTTTCCAATCTCTATAGGCCAGGCACTGACTTGTTCCTAAGTGTGGAGTAGGTTGGAGCATGGGTATAGGGTTAAATGGCCCCAGCCCAGAGGATGAGAGTAATATCGGGCAAGAAGACAAGCAAATCACTAGAGTAATATGATTTATTTGGCTCTCTCAATTAGTAGTTCCTAGACAATTTGGAGTTTTCACATCTTATCATTTTTATTTCTTTAAACTTGTACTTATTTTCTTATACTTATGAAAATGGCCCAGGGGAAAAAAAAATAAGGCATGCCGGGATTTTTAAAAAAACAAACGTGAACTAAAATTATGCCTCCCAATCCCCCATTCTTTGCTGACACTTCCATGAATAAGGCCAACATCATATGACTATGTGTCAGGCACTGACCACATGATTTGTTGTTTTTCTGGGAGCATGATTTAATCTATGGAACAGGACAGTTCAACTAGTCACTTAACAAGCATTTATTAAACACAGAGTCTGATGTAGGCACCATGTGACCTATCAAGACTAATAAAAGGTGATGGCTTGGAAGGTAGTCCTGAAAGAAATGTCAATGGCTTGGAATTCAAGTCTGTACTCCACCCCTTATTAGCTCTGTAATGCAGGAGAAATCACGAGGACTCCCCAAATCTCAGTTTGTGCATCTCAGAAACAGGCAAGATATGAGTTGTCTTCTCTCCAACCCCTTCTCATAGAGTTGTTGGAGGATCAAACAAACTAGCGTATTACAGAGCTTTGAAAACTGAGAAGTGATAAGAAATAACAAAGCATGACATTCAGCATTGCTTTTTGTTTGTTTGTTTGTTTGTTTTGTTTTCCCATCAAGTAACACCAACTTCATTCTGAGGAAACTGGTATAAACCAAATGAAAGCTGGTAAAGTGAACCTTAATCCCCCAAATTCTGACTCTGGTACAAATTAGGTGTGTGATGTGGTCTGTTCACCTCCCCTGCCTGGGCCTTGATTTCCATATCTTGGAAAATGAGGTGGCCAGACTAGAGGAGCTCTAAAGATCCTTCTAGCTCTGATCATGTTCTTCTTGATTCCAACAAAATGTCTGTCGTCTGCCTGAACTTGGTAGTAAGTTGTGTTTATAACTTTACACACCCGGACAGGAAGCATCAGAGGACAGGACTGAATTCTTTAGGCCTAGGAACACAGCTAGGGGGTGGAAGACTCAAGAAGGCACAGTTGTCCCAAGTCTAATATCAGGGGAGGCCAGCATGACTTCTGGTGCCCTAGGCACATATACCTTCATGGGTCCCTTCCTTTTTTATTTATTAAAAATAACTAACTAACCAAATAAATAACTAAATAAAAAAGTATATTTTACGACTGCATTGGTATAAAGATGACTATAACTCAGGATCAAGTATATATTCTTTCTTTTGATATAAAAACAGTAAAAGTTTTAGTAGCCCTAAAAAATTGTCATGGACCCTAGGAACTGTTCCTACTGTGTTTAATGCATATGTTGGCCTTGCTAGGTTCTCTTAAAAATGTTGGTGCATTTTTTGTTTTTAATGTTTATTTATTTTTGAGACAGAGAGAGACAGAGCATGAGTAGGGGAGGGTCCGGAAGAGAGGGAGATGCAGAATCTGAGGCAGGCTCCAGGCTCTGAGCTGTCAGCACAGAGCCTGACACAGGACTTCAATTCACGTGAGATAGTGACCTGAGTCGAAGTCAGATGCTTAACCCACTGAGCCACCCAGGAGCCCCAAGTGTTGGTACATTTTATTCAAAGAACACGTAGACTGCCAGCCATCTGAAGCTAGACTTCCTTCTAGAGTAGGGTTTTTCAGCTTTGGCTACTGACATTTATTTGTAGTGGGTAATGGTTCTCTGAGGAGGGCTGTCCTGTGCGTTGTAGGAAATTTAAAAGCATCCCTGACCTCTACCCACTAGACGCTAATAGCATACTTGCCTCAGTTGTAACAACCACAAATGTCCCCAGACATTGCCAACTGCTCCCTCAGGGGTAAAATCATCCCCAGTTGAGAACTACTATTGTAGAATGTTCTCTCTCAGTGATGTTCTACCTTTTGCTGACAGCTCATGATCTTGGGAATGGCTTCCCATATCACTCTTGGTGAAAGATGAATTCCTTACATGGATCTGTAAGACTCTCTGATCTTGCCCTCCATTCCGCTCCGACTTTTCTACTGTTACTCCTGTCTTCCACAGGATTCCTACCCCACTGTCTTCCCTGCTGCATCCTGGATCTGCCAGCCACACTGAGTTAGGCCCTTTGAAATGGTTCTACCCTTTGCATGGAACACACTTCCCCTAGATAAGCCATTTGATTAATTCTATTAACTTCTTTGATTCTTTGTTTAAATATCACCTTCTCAATGAGGCTTATGGTAACCACCCTTTATAAAACTTTAACCCTATTCTCTGTCGTTTCTCTTCCTTTGTTCTCTCTCTCTGCCTCTGTCTGTATATATACACATATATTTTTCCCCCATAGTTTATCATCTTCTAACATACTGTAATTGAGCCTGGAAACAACACAGGGGTTAGGGGCACCAACACCCTGCACGGTCGACTCCCTCAGAACTTAACTACGAACAGTCTATTGTTGACAGGAAGCCTTACTGATAACATACAGTCAACTAACACACGTTTTGTAGGTTATATGTATTATACACCGTATTCTTATAATAAAGTAAGCTAGAGAAAAGGTTATCAAGAAAATTGTAAGAGAAAATACATTTATAGTACTGTGCTGTATTTATCAAAAAAAAAAAATCTGCATGTAAGTGGTTCCATGCAGTTCAAATCTGTGTTGTGCAAGAATCAACTCCATATAGGGGTGCCTGGGTGGCTCAGTCGGTTAAGGGTCCAACTCTTGATTTCGGCTCAGGTGGTGATCTCATGGTTTGCGGATTCAAGCCCCACATCAGGTTCTGCACTGACAGTGCGGAGTCTGCTTGGGATTCTTGCTCTCCCTCTCTATCACCCCTCTCCTGCTCTTTCCCCACCTCTCTCTCAAAAAATTAACTAAAAAAATATTTACAAAAAGAATCAGCTGCATATAACTTATGTTATTTAATTATCTACCACACATTCATCACTTATGGTCTTTGTCCCTCTACTAGAATAGAAGATCTACAGGAACAGGAACCTTTGTTTTTGTCTGTTTTGTTTATCCTACAGCTGGTACAGAGTACACGTTCAATAAAGATGCATGGGATCAAATTGGAAAAAAACTGAAGTAGCTGCCTGTCTTGGAGGAGGGCCACTAGGAATTCTCCTTCCTCCTTCTGACCTCAAATCCACATCTCTGTGTCTCCCTTGCTGTGCGACAATTCCTTCTTCAGTGGAGTTCTGGGTCCCTCTCTGAAGTGCCCCCGTGCTCCCTAGCCACGTTTCCATTCGTTTGTTTGCGTCTGTTCCCCCTCAGTCTCTGGGCCTCCTGGAGCAGAGGGGAAACCTGCATGCTCAGGGTTTTGAAACAACTTATTTTTCACTTCGTATAGCTGGTCTATCCATGAAAAGGAATGATTCAAAAGAGACTTGAAAAAAACAAGACCTTGCCATCCTTGTGAGCAAAAACAATGACCAGGAGAACAGAGAAACCCCTTTCAATCTTCGTGTCAGGCATTATTTGCCACTGGAGGTTCTGAAAAGAAAGGCCAATCCATGGGGTTACGATGTCCTCCTCTCAAAGCCGGCTGGGGAGAGGCAGCCAGGAAGTCACTGCAGCCAGGGCTGGCATGCGGGGACACCAGGAGCCCACGTCTTGCTGGAGAGACAGCCCTCGCTGACCCAGTTTCAGAACAACATCGCCTGACACAGCACTGCAATCCACAACTTTAATAACTTGGTGACATACAAAGCAGTTTTGATGCAAAGTAGAGCTGACAGAGCAGCAGAGGGAAGGCTCTGCTTCTCACCGAGCTGCGTGGGGAATCCGTTCAAGGTGACTGCAACCTTCGCAGCAGAGCAGACAGTCCGAGGCTGCTCTTGCAAACAAGTAAGACTGGCTTGTTTTCCAGGAGGACAAACACAGGGGTGGCTGACAGTGAGTGGAACCAACTTAGAGGGACTGGGTGATACGGCCTGTCTCTTCTGCTTTGATTTATGTCCCCAGCATTCCTGCTCTTCATCATCCTTGCTGCCCCTGCCTTAATCGGGGCCTGTATCACCCGGGCTATTGGAGCGGTTGCATAATATTAAATACTCAGAGCTTATCCCCTCCATCCCTCTGGGTCACAGCCAATCTTGAATGATCTTCAAAAAGCATATCAATGATCATGTAACTTTCCACATCAAACCTTTCCCACGCTCCCCATTCCTACAGAAAAAATGTAAACATAAACAGTTCTTCACGCTTAGTCTGTGAGCCACATTTTTAATTTCTTCCACTCAGTCCTGCATATTTCTTGTCATTCCTTGCTACCACAGCCTCCATCACCCCCACATCTAGTTTTCTCTTTGTAATTTGCCGAATGTACACCATACTTTTCATTCCCTAGTGTCCTGAAGGATATGATGATTCCATGTGCACTTGAATACTCCCTGTGGTTGGGGACTCACTACCTCACAGGATAGCCTTTTCTAATACTGAACAGTTTTAAAGCTCTGTAAGTCTTTTCATATGAAACACAAACTGCGTTCTATGACTCTCCTTTGCTGTCCCTGTGTCTACTTTCTGGAGTCTCAGAGGATATGTTCAGTCCCAGAACTTTCTGAGAAATGAAATCAGTGGAACACAGCCTCCAGCTTCTTATCTGTGCCACAGTGGCCAGGGTCCTTTAACCATTTTTCACAAGCTAAGATTTTACCCATCTCCACTCTCTCCGGCTTACCTTTCTGCACCTTCCTCAAATATCCCCGATTCCTCTTAGATTCAAAAGGGGAAAGTTGTGCGTTGTGTGTTTAAAGAGAACAGTAACAATTAGCAACGATAATCATTATCAGCAACTGTTCTTGGCATATGGAAATGCATGTCTTGACCTAAGTTGTGCAATGTAAATTATTTATTCTAGTATTCATTCATTTATTCATTCAATATATATATTTCTATTGAGTAATGAGGGTCCACAAAGTAAGACACAGTCTCTGTCTGGAAGCGTTTCCTGATCTGGAGGGTAAGGGGTGGGGCAACCATCTTGCAAGCAGCACTCACACTCCGTGTAATCAGAACTGTGGTAGGGGCTACACGAGCATTGAAGAGGGGCCCTTAACCCAGCACAGAGACACTGAGGGATGGAGGAAAGAACTGCCCAGATATTGCTGTTCACCCTGAGACAAGGAGGGTAATAAATGCTAGTCAAGTGGAAGGAGTGAGCAAGGACATTCCAGGTGGTGTGAACGGCAAGGGCAAAGGCACAGAGATAAGACAGCTCGGAGTATTCAGTGACCTTGAAGGGTCTTGTGATTCCTTAACAGGGCAGTGTGCATTAAAAGGTTGATTCCTGCGTCCAGACTGCAGTTCAACTGAAGTAACGGAAGAGAGAGATTACTGGGGCTTGAAATTGTCAGGACAATCTCCCTGGAGGTGAAGGGTCCTGAGGTGGGCCCAGAAGGAAGAGCACATTATGGAGAGCAGAGAGGAGGGGAGATAGATATCTATATGCAAATATGTCCACACATATACATCTGCTTCATATGCATTTAAACCTTAAATTGACTTTCACTTGCCTTCCACTTTGGTTTCCATGGTAACCCTGGCCACTTATATTTCTTTTAACCTCCTTTTCATTGTTTCAGGATGAGGCAAGCTGCGTGAGGGTTAACCAGTCAGGAGAAGACAGGAGATTTTAAAGCAATTATTTGGATTTTTTTTTTTAAGAAAACCGCCAACTTTGCAATTTAATGCAAACTGTCTCTGGTATATTTGCCCTGAAGGATGCTGTAGGGAGAAACAGGAGCCAGAATCCTTTTCGTCCCCTCCTCCCTGACTTCTATTATTACCGTGCACTTACTGCTAATACAGCATCTAAACTTGCAATCTTGGTAACTATGGCAATAAAATGGGTGAGATTCCCTTCCATTATGACTTGAATTGTTAGGACTTTGCAAAGAGCACGTGCGTTTGCACAGAGAAGGGGGGCGGCGCACTCCAGGGAAAAGAGTTTTTTCAACTCTCTGTGGGGAATTGGAGACTATTGTCTATCAGTCCACATTTACATGAAGAATTATCACCATGCGTGTGTCAGAGGACGCGGGCACCCTACCTATGGGTTATAGTGTGCATCTAGAGCTCACAGAACTCCCTTGTGCACAGCCTAGAGAGCCAGGGGGCCAGGACTGCACGGAGCCTAGAAGAGACAGCCAGCAAGAAACTAGAAGGATTTAATCCAGGAAACTTTCTCTGCAGAGGGCCAAACAGTAAGTACTTCAGGCTTGTGGGCCCTACTACCTTGGCTCCGACTATGGAACTCTGCTTTGCAGCTCAAAAGCAGTTACTGACAGAATGTAAATAAAGGGACAGGTGTGTTCTCATATAATTTCATTTGTGGACACTGAAATCTGAATTTTGAATACTTTTTCACAGGTCATAACATAGTATTCTTCTTCTGATCTCCTCCCACCACCCCCCCCCAACTATTTAAAAATGCAAATCCAACAGAAGCACACCTGTAAGAACAGGGCCTGGGAACTTTTAAGAGCCATCTCATTGCAATGATCCAAAATCCACAAGAATTCACTGGGAATGGTCTTACACACCCCAGCTTCCCCGCCCCCTGATATCTCCTGATGGTTCTAATCTCTGGTTAGCTTTCTGCCTAGACATATAATGATTTATACACATTTACTGTCTCCAGGCTGTGGCTGAGCCCCAGGAAGAGCCTGTAGCATTTGGGGCAACCTCCATTTACCTTTCCCACCTCTGCTTCATTTGCTGGCCTGTGTTGATGCTGACAGCTTAGCCCCAAGTCCCATAAGCCCATAGACTTACTTCGTTGGCCAGTTATTCTTACCTGCCCCAACTCCATCCCTTCCAGGACCTTTGAGGTTCCAGGAACTTGAGGTACTCAGTAGGGAGAGGAGGATAACAGGGTCACCGTCTCCTGATCTGCAAAGAAGCAGGAGACTTTAATTATTCAGGACAATCCTGGAAGGAAAAACTAGGAACAGTGAGTGGAATTTATAAAGTGGCATATCTCTCTCTTACAGATCTTATTCTAGGCTGCTAAATACACCTTGTGCCACAAGCAGCTGTGATATGGGAAAGACAGAGAGAGAGAGAGAAAGAGAGAGAGCGCGAGCGCTGAGCTGGGGGGTCTCCGGTCCTGGATTCGGGGCTTTAGCTTCTTTCATTGTGATAGCTGGGCACAACCATCTAATCCCTCTCTTCCAGCTGGAAGGAAGTGGCTCTCTGATGGTGGGGAATGTAAAGTTCAACAACAACTGGCTTCAATGCTCTTGGCAGGTTGTGTGACCTTGGGAAAACCAGGTCCTCTTCTCTGGGCCTTATCTCCCCATCTGTGCTCTGGGCGTAGCAACCCTCTCCAGCAACAGAGACCTCAGATTATAGCCCTTTCCTCTCTGCTCCCAAGAAACAGGCACATCTGTTTTTTTGGATCCATTACTTTGCAAACTTTTAAGGGATATTTTTCCCTCCCTGCCAGTCCCTAGGAAATTACTGCAGCTCTTTCTTTGGAAAGAACATTAGCCAGACCCTGTGCTAAGCAAATGCATTCAGCTTCTCCCTATCTGATTTCTCTTTTTCTCATTTGTCAGCAAAGGAGAAACCTCCCAGCTATTAATCAAACTCCTGGCTGTGGATAGCTCTAATTGCAGAAACCACTGCTGGATGAGGGATGCTCAACTTTTCCGAAGAAAGCCGGCTGCCTAGTGCAGAAGAGAAACAATTAATTACCTGCTCCTCCTGTCCCCAACAGAGATGCAGATGAACTAACAATATTGCTGCTGGCACCAAATCCTCCCTTCCCAAGGTGGAGGAAAGCTAACGCAACTCAGACAGCATTCATAAAAGTAGAATGCCCAAATAGAAGTTTAGCTATAACGCTCTGGTGGGACCAAAGTTTTGCCTCTCTCTGGCATCTTTACCTTAAGATGGATGTAGACAAGCTCTAGATCTTATTGAAGAGAGTGATTGGGGATGTTGACATACTTGAGACATCATATTCTCCAAGGAAGGATCTAGTGTGTCAGAGATATTGAATTCAGAGAAGAAAAGATTAAGGTGGGGCTAAGGGAGGGATGCAACTTAAAAAAAAAAAAAAAAGCCAGGAAAAGAGAGATCAGACTGAATGTGTATATTTCAATGGACAGACTAGAATTGTGGGTGGAATTTCCAGTTTCGCCTAAGAAGAAATCCTTGGGACTTGGAACTGTGTGCCTCTGGAAGGAGGTGGCCCCCAGAGGTACTTAGGTTCTTGCTTCTGTAGGTTTTTAAGAACCATGAAGGATGTTGTAAAACACTCTTCGTACTGGATAGGAAGTTTATTCAATCATCTTGGATATGTAACTGCCCCTCTTTTGGGTCCTGCCAAAAGTTACTAATACTTTTGTTTTACTTCAAAGTTTTCAGTGTAACAGGCAACATAGAAGGAATGGGTGGAGGTAGGGAGAGCTGAGTCTAAGATGGGAGTCTGTTTGAAGGAAAGACTTGCATTGAAGAACTGTGGGGGCTAGTGTTGGAATGCTTTTTTTTTTTTTAACATCTTCAATTGCCACGGGCATATGGTAGATATGATGTCCTCGTTGAAAGTAGGTGCTGAGAACTATATTGTTTTTCTCTGCATCCCCAATACCTAGCAGATGCCCTGCACAGGGAAACTTTACAATGGATCTGAAAACCTTCTGAATGAGTCAGATTTAAACTTGCACTTCTGCTATGAGTTCCGGGAGGCAATATTGTGCAGTCATAAAAAGAATGAACCTGAGTTAGATGGACCTGGGTCTACAGCTTCGGTCCTTGTTTCCTAGGTAAATGAGCCTGGGCAGGGGCAGAAACTCTCAGTGTCTCAGTCACCTCCTCTGCGAAATAGGAATGCATGTATACACTGGGTGTCTGCATTGAGGTGCCAGTCTCTTTAGAGCACTGGATTGGAATCCTACCTCGGTCAGCTTTTTTCCTTTGTCTTTATTTCATGTGTTCATTTACTTATCTCCTTAATTATTTCCCTGCAGACAGAAAGGCGTGTTGAAAAACACAGCGGTGTGTTTGAATCCAGGCCTTTGCACTCCAGGCTGTGTTAAGTTGGGTCAAGTACCTAAAGTCTCTGGGCTGTGGTTTCCAGTCTGTGATGAAGCAAAGTACAAACCGTGTCCCCAGTGACGCTGGGGAAGTGCGTAACAAGGAAGCCTAGTTGGGGGATGGATAATTTTCACACTGATTTGCCAATCTGCAAAACTACCAAAGAGGAAATATGTGGTTTACTCTTAGAAGCCAACGCAGTTCCCCTTGGTGGGTTTCCCTCTCAATTCCCCTCAACTGGGTTTACCTCAATTCCTGGTAAGCCCCAGGCTCCCACCTTTCCCCCCCTCCAAGCCTCTCTCAGCTTAGATAGAATGTATCCGGTCAGGAATGAGGTGGGGGAGAGGAGGCAGCCCTTAACGCCTTTGTCGTTTTCAATTGCTGGAGTTATTTATTTTTTTTAATTACCGCTCCCCCCCGCCCCTTGCCTTATTTCTTTGCTTGAAGCATTCTTTTTCAGGGTGTTTGGGGGTTTTAACATTATTTCAAAAAATCTTGCTGTTCTTTCTTCTCTTGCGTCTACCAGGCTTTCTCAACAGCTTCAAATGGAAAACTTTGAAGTGAGCGAACTTAAAAGAAGCACTGAAAACTCCGCCCGATGCCCCGAAGTCCCGTGGGCAGCCGTGCCACAGTAACCACTCTTGGCGGAGCTCATTAGCGCGGGCTGCGGGGGCCCGGGCGCCGCGCGGGCGGGCCCCGCCGGGGGGAGTGCGCCTCCGCCGGCCCGCGCGGGGCGCTGCGCCGGGGCCGCGCGGGGGCGCGGGGGCCCGGGGACGGCGCGCTGCGGGGATCGGGGCGGCCCGCGGGCCCCCGCTGGCGCCGAGACCCCGGTGCCGCCGGCGCCGCGCGCAAATTACATCTGAGCCGTCTTTCAAGCCGCCGGCCGCTTTCAAAACGGGGCTTTGAAAGGCCGGGCTCCCCCGGCTCCGCGCTGGAGGACCGAGCCGGGCTTGTCGGGGAGGCCGGGCCGGCGCGCACGTGCCCGCCTCTGCGGCCCCCGCGCGCGCTGCCAGCGAGCATGAAAGCGAGGAGACGGTCTGGTGGGTGTTCTCGCCCACGCTTCCATCCCTTTATTTACGGAGGAAACGGGCCCGGCTCCCGGAGTCCTCGCCGGCCGTAGGGGGATGAATGGGCTGTTTGAAGTGAGAGCATTGAAAGTTTTTCTTTGGGATATATATAACTCTCTCTCTCTCTCTCTCTCAACACTCAGTGATCCCGCCTTACCGTGGGACCCAATCTGGGAGGCAAAGAACAGACAGATACATGGAGAGTTCAAACCCTGTTTGAGGTTTGGAAACCCAGTTTCTATTAGCGAAGGGAGGGTCGCTGCCACTCAACCCCCTTTCTCCTGCTTTTGCCCCAGGCCTTTTGGTCCCCGGTTGAATGAGGGGTCTTTCCACACAGTGGGAAGGGGGAGGGGGAAGACAGGGCTGAGAATGCCAGATTGGGTTTGAATTTTCTGCGCCATTTAACGCAGAGAAGGTGCCTGACCCACAGTGGCCATCCGGACTTTCCCCTCAACTCCAGAAGTTGCGCGCCCTGCGCCTCTACAAGTGTGCTTCAGCTCCCTTGTGTTTCTGTCAGTTCTTCCTTGCCCAAAGGTTGAGTTTTTAACGTGCACAGGTCTCCAGTGCCTTCCTTTGCACCAGTCTTACTGTGGTCTTCAGTATAACTGCCTTAAAATTCTTTTTTTTTTTTAAGTTTATTTATTTTGAGAGAGAGCATGCGCGCAGGAGCAGGGAATGGTCAGAGAGAGAGAGAGAGAGAGAGAGAGAGAGAGAGAAGCCGAGAGAGAGAGAGAGAGAGAGAGAGAGAGAATCCCAAGCAGGCTCTGCACTGTCAGCACAGAGCCAGACGCCGGGCTCCAACTCACAAACCATGAGATCATGACCTGAGCCAAAATCAGGAGTCGGTCGCTTAACCTACTGAGCCACCTGAGGCCTCTGCTTTAATATTCTTATAAGACGTTTATACCCCCAACTCTTTCCAAGTCATCCCAGTCTATATGGCAGTCAATTCTTGGCTCTAGGGGCATGGTTCCACCCCTATGACATCCAAAGCCATCAAACAGATCATACTTGGGTTAAAAAGAAAATGTTAAGTACTCTTCTCCAGGACATCCCTCTGTCTGGAAGGACAATGGCTTATTCAGGGTTTCGCAGAAAGTTTATCAGTGAATCAGTATGAGCCTGGAAGAGCATATTGAAATACACTGTCCCCCAAAAAAGGGATATAGAGTCAATGCCACAGTCCTTGAGGGCGATCTCGTTAGCCCCTTCTTACAAGAAAGTATGATTGAAAGATCTCTGTGAATTCCCAAGGCAACACAGAAACTGGGGAAGCCAGAACACAACAGATGTAGGTTTTCTGACTCTAAGTGGATGTTCTGTCCACACACAGTGACTTGCTGTCCTCCTCGTCCCCACCCCTCTTCCTCTCTTCCTGATTACAACTCTATCTCTTAATTCCCTACCTCAAACTTTTTGTGCCCTGAAGCCTTATCAGGCTATGACAGGCAGTCCTGGGCAGAAGGCCCACTCAGTACCCTGTGAATAGTCCTTTGCATTCTCACATACAGCCTATGTTGTGTACCAAAACCTTATTCCCTTTGGTGGGAGGAAACTGTTAATTACAGACACTGGCTCATGGGCTCTGCGTTCCAAAAAGACCCAGGGCCTGTCTTTGTGTCTCGCCCAGTCCAGCAGAGAAAAGCTACATTGTGTTTGAAAGCCTTACAAGGGGAACGTTAATTGAGGCATAAAAGCGTGTGTCTTTGATCTTCCCAGGACCTGTGGTTCTCCCATTATCTGAATCCTGTTCCTGATGACACAGGTTGGAGCAAAGCCTGCAGTGAGACGAGCCAAAGGCACCAAGCTGGATGTCCTAGCTGCTGCCTCTCCCTTTACACCACGGTGAAAGCTCTGCCTATATGTTTTTAGCTGTGACTTACATTTGCAGCAGCCTAGCCCTGATCTCCGTGGCCATCTTCCTGCTCTACAATACAGGCCTGTGTTCTCAGCCTTCAACTATTTCTGTGAGCATTTCTGTGCTTCCCTTCTAGAACTCCCCCCACCCCAGGATAATTTCTCACGTCTGTCCTAAGTCTCAGCTTCACTGACATGACTCACTGACTTCACAGTTGGATTTCAGGGTTTTGTAAGATGTCGTGTTCATTCATTCACTTAGGCATTCAGTCACTTAATTTCTCCTTCACTCATTCATCCGTGCACTCCTTCAAGCATTCGTTTACTTTTTTGGTCTCGTGTCTAGTCTTTCACCGACTGAGCCCAAGGAGACTGCATGTGTTATAAGGTGACTAGAGTCATTGTACAAGTATAAGGATTCCTGCATGCACATGCCTGTTTGAGTTACTGAAAGCGGCTGGAGGGAGCTCACGCAGTGGCCTAAAATCTGTGTAACACTGCACTTCCCAGAGAAGTGTTCATCCAGGGTTGTTTGAAGGTCTGAGGCTGTATTTAATGAGCAAGTCAGCTTAGTGTAATATAAAAGAAGTTAGTTTTGGGAGTGGAAGAAAGCTCTGAGTTCAAATGTCAGCACCGCCACTTAGCAGTCATATGACTCTGGGCTCGCTGCTTAAACTGCTCGGAGCCTCACTGTTCTCATTTTTAAAAGAGAGGTACGGATATCGATCCGGGGAAACAGAAAATACTCGTATATACTTATACAGATCCTGGCACACCACTGCTGTGGTTGGTAATATATTACTGCTCACTTGTGAAGGTGAGTTGAGACCCAGCCAGACAGCATTGCTGACGCGTCCCCGTGTCCTCTGGGGAATCACAGATACTCTGATAGTCTCATAAGATAAAAGCTGAAAAATGGGCCTTCCTTGAGGAAGCCTTCAGCATAAAATGAAACTGCTGATGCTTTAGCCTTCCCTTTCATCACCCCCTGTGGAGATCCTGGGGGCCCATGTGTGGGGACAGCAGTAGTGACATCTAGAAGAGTGGCGGAAACAGGGGAAGAGTCTGTATGATGGCAGCAAAGCTTGGTCAGCTCAGTAACGTTGGAGCGTCCCTGCCTCCATCTGGGAATGCGTCGCCTATTTAAAACGTTCATTCATTCTTCTACCCATTTGTAACATATTTATGTTTGATATGCTAAGTTCCTGACAGACTTCTGAAGAGGCCTGCCCTAAGTTACCCCCTGACTGCCACTGCACTTCTAAGGTAGTTTTCAAATATTATTATCTTTTTTTTTTTTTCTTCCAGTCTTTCCTTGCAGCACCTTTGCTGTATTCAGAAGACATCTTGCTAGAAAATCCCATATGTAAAACAGATACAGGGTCTGTTGTAGTGGAAATCGGGGTCAGGTTAATGGAGCCTGCCTGCTCAGTCTCTGTTGGGCCTGTCCTTCCATCCTCTGCAGGCTTGCGGGGATTCTGGAGGACCGCGTTAGTTTAGGAAACTAAAGAATGAAGACCTCATGTGGCTATTGCCAATGTGCAACCCTATTTTATCAGAACGACGAAATAATAACCATTTGCACCAACGTGCTTACAATCCAGGACTGGCAGATTCATCAGTCACACAAACAGGGCAGTTTTGACGGGAAGAGTGGGATGCAGTTCAGGGTATGGGATGATGGTGTTATGGGGAAGGCATAGGGGCAGGTGTGTTCACATGTCTTATGTCATGGAGTTGTCAGGCCAGCCTGTGATATGTGAAGGAAGTAACATCACCAACCAGCAATGCGTCCATTTTGTGTACTAGGAAACTGAAGCTCATAGAAGTCACCTGGCTGAGAAGTGGCCAGGCTGAGATTTTAGTTCAGGTCTTCTTTTTATTTTTTAACTCTTTTTTTAATGTTTATTTATTTTTGAGAGAGAGAGAGAGAGAGAGAGAGAACGAGAACAAGTGGGGGAGGGGCAGACAGAGAGGGAGACACAGAATCCAAAGCAGGCTGAGCTGTCAGCACAGAGCCCGACACGGGGCTTTAACTCACAAACCGTGAGATCATGACCTGTGCCGAAGTCAGACGCTTAACCGACGGAGCCGCCCAGGTGCCCCTTGAATTCAGGCCTTCTGACTCTCTTTCTTATAGGTACTATGGCACTTCCCAGGCCTCTTCCTTCACCTCCTTGAGTGCTGTATCAGCTGTCCTCTTTGCATTGAGTGTGGGGAGGATGCACGACCCCAGGAATGTACCAAGCACCCATCCAAATGGCCACTTTCCTTTCCCTTTCTGCTCCTTATCCCTTTATCTTCATCAGGGCTGACAGATTTGTGTGTGTTTCAGGAAGATAAATGTCCCCTCAGATATTCTGACAGAGATGTCTCATCTTGGGAGAAGGGCTTCCAGTATCCCTCCTAGATGCCAGAGACTGGAGCATCCAGAGGCTGTGCCCTCCCCCTTCCTGAGCCTTCGAGGGTGAAGCTAAGGTAGGCAGAGCCAACAGTGGCTGAGGGAAGAGCTTCTAGAATCAGGAGTAGCACCTTCCTGGCCATCTACAACCCAGAGTCAGGTGAGTGAGGGAAGGAGGGGGATTCATTATCTGAGGCCAATTTCCTTACCTCTCCTTTGAATCTTGGCTTTCTTTTTTTTAAAAAAAAATTTTTTTTCAACGTTTATTTATTTTTGGGACAGAGAGAGACATAGCATGAACGGGGGAGGGGCAGAGAGAGAGGGAGACACAGAATCGGAAACAGGCTCCAGGCTCCGAGCCATCAGCCCAGAGCCCGACGCGGGGCTCGAACTCACGGACCGCGAGATCGTGACCTGAGCTGAAGTCGGACGCTTAACCGACTGCGCCACCCAGGCGCCCCTGAATCTTGGCTTTCAAGTGAGAAAAGAGGCTGTACCAGGATTTGAGGACAATTATGGTTTCCCTGTCGTCAATAAGGTCAGTTGGTCCCTCAAAATGTGTCTACACATACAGTGTGGAATGAGGCTTCTCCTTTGGGCTTGGAAGTACATGGAAACCCCAAAGAAAAGGAGCCACCAATGATGGAATTGCTTTTTGTCACCTGAGCAGCCCTTCACTGTTGAAAGAAAGAAAGAAAGAAAGAAAGAAAGAAAGAGAAAATCTTTATTGTGCACTGTCTCATTTGATCTTCACAATAATCCTCTCATGCAAGACAGACATAATCATTCCATTTTACAGAGGGGGAAACTGAGGTTCAAAGTGGCCATGTGACTTGCCTGAAAGCTCACAAAGTGTTGGAGCCAACATTTACATCCAAATCTTCTGACTCAAATGCAGGAATATTACTATACTCATCAATGATTACTTTTATGAGAGTATTTATCTCCATAGTGATGCCAATGAGTTTGCAAAAGATGGAGTTCTGAGGTCAAGTTGCTTAAATGTCATTTCAGTGAAATTGTAATAGGACACTCCTTGTAGCATTTTAGAAGGAATGAGAGGGTTCTTCATCAACTCAACCTTACTTCCAATGCTTGGTCTCAGTTGAAGGAAGAAAAACACAGACAAAAACGGTACATATGTTTTGGAAGAGACCATGGCCATGTTTACACAGAGCAAAACTTAAAAATTTCAGGAAAACTATAAGACAGCAAAATTTTCTGGGGCACTAGTTCCTTATACAACAATCTTATGGTTAATAGAAGGATTTCAGTAAATTGATGCGTGTTCTAGGAGCAGAGGAAGAATACATAAAAAGGGCAAAAGGGTTTAAAATAGTGAGGAATGGTGTAGCAGCTGGGTGGCTCAGTTGGTTGAGCAGCCAACTCGATTTTAGCTCAGGTCATGATCCCAGGGTCATGGGATCAAGCCCCACATTGGGCTCTGCACTGGCCATGGAGCCTGCTTAGGATTCTCCCCCCCACCCTCTCTCTCTCTCACTCTCTCTCCCCTGCTCATGCTCTCTAATATATATATATATATATATATATATATATATATATATATATATGGGGGGAATGGTGCTCACCATGTTCAGCTGCCATTTCCCTTACCACTTTTTAGGAGCATATTCTGTTAGCATAGTGCAGCTGGAGTTGTATGAGAATGCAAGGCCCTTAGCTTCTCCCCTGTCCAGTCCCACATGTATGCATCAGTACCAGATTAGTCTCAAAGCATGGCTCTGGGCACATCACTAATGGCCCTGCTTGGATACCCTCATTGCTTAGCCCCCTCCCGCCGCGCCTGCTGGGTAAAGTCGAAGCATCCTAGCCAAGTATTTAAGGCATTTAACATGCTGGCCCTAATTAATCTTTCCAACTTTATCTCCTAGAACTACCACTCTTCTTCATCAGAAACTGCTTTGTATATTTCCCCCGTGGCTTTCTGCCCTCACCCCTTTTTTCACCAGTCATCCCCTTCCCCAGATTACCAAATCCTAGTCTGTTCCTGCTTTTGCCTCACCTCTCCACACACCTGGTGTTACTAGAGGCTCACACGTAGCCTCAACCTCAGCCTATTTCATGCATCACAAAACTTGGAGATGCAAAACAGAGACTAGGTCAATCTGCACTAGATTATGTACTTGTCCTCCAGATTTGTCTAGCTGTTGGACTCCTTCAGTTTCCTAAGAGGGAGAGCCATTGATCTTGGGCTCCAAATATCATCCCTGGGTCCCTGCACAGTTTGACATTACCATAGGACTGATTTTTGCTTGGAATCTTATGGCCCTGCCTCTTCTTTTCATGAGGCTAGATTCCTTTTTGGAACACCAGACTGCTGACTGGTTGGTAACAATGATCTGTTAGGTCTTCTGATACCCTCGTAGATAAGCATGATACTCTCATACTCTGCACGCTGCCTCTCCATAAGGTTCCGCATCTGTGCTTTCCCATCACTTGTGGGTTCTCAACTCTCTGGATTCCGTATGCCAACCTGTTGGATCGGACTTTTGCTCACCTATCATTAGCCTAAATGCTATCTCTTCTAAGAAGCTGTCTCCGATCTCTTCAGTTTCACATGATTCTCCATTCAAGATAGCTCCTTGGAAGGACCACTTTCTTGAAATATGGTTATAATGTGATGGTGACATGGTCAGTTCTTCCCAAGAAAATAAAGGGTTCTACGTGTATAGTCAATCCCATAGTATAAATGTTTCCATTACGGCACTTTTCAAACCACTACCCAAGTAGGAACAGATGTGTACAATGGGCTCTTGGCAGCTGGCATGAACTGGTGCCAGGACACTCTGCTTATGTGTGTTCTGTTGTTGTCTTTAATTCTGTCCCTACTCCTGTTAGAGCCACTGGACTTCTCTGATTCTTTTTTTTTTTTTTAAATGTTTATTTACCTATTTTTTTTTTTTTGAGAGAGAGAGAAAGAAAGAGAAAGAATCCCAAGCAACCTCTGTGCTCTCAGCACAGAGCCCAACGTAGGACTTAATCTCACAAACAGTGAGATCGTGACCAGAGCCGAAGTCAAGAGTCAGATGCCCAGTGGGCTGAAACACCCAGGCACCACAACTTTGATTCTTGAACAGAACATGCTCTCCCACACCTCTGGGCATTTGCAAATGCTACTCCTCTCCCAGTCACATTCTCCTTGTCCAGGGCCCCGAGTCCTTTATGTGTATCTGCCTAACTTGTTTTAAGGCTATCTTTCCACTAGCCTGAAGGCTCTGAGAGGCATACATCGTGCTTATTTAGCTCACCACCATATCCCTAGCACCTAGCTCTGTGATTGACACATAGTGAACTCTCACAGCATGCCTGTTGACTATACTATCATCTTTTACTGGATGGTAAATTTTTATCAGCATATTTCCTCTCAAGAACTGGTATGCTTTTCCTTTATAAATATTAGACATCTAGCGAACAATTGTGTTTTCCTTTTTGCTTCAGCAGACAGGATGCTCAAGCTGATTTAATAACCTTTATATGTCAGACAGTGTATATCTAAGTTCCAGTATTTTCTTTACATTGGTCTGGTCCTTTTATTTTGCTTCTATTTGCCATTTTCAATTTCATTGCAGGTATTTTTGAAAGTGTCCTCAAATTTGCTGGGTAACAATATAGGATATAGACAAATATAATTCCTTACTGTAGTTTGTTTGTTTCATCATTGAGCAAACACCCTTGCTGTGCCTTAAAGCAAGACCTCCCACCAGGCCTGGCAATGGGAGGGAGCAGATTGAAAGTGTTGGGATTTGGGCTTTGGAATCATAAGGATCTGTGTTAGAGTCCCCAGTTTGTCACCAGTTTGCGATAGGACACCAGGCAAGTTAATTGGCCCCTCTGATTTGAAGTTTCTTTATCTGTTACCTGGATGTAATAATGTACTCCTCACAGAGTAGTTATGGAGATTAAATTAACTATTGTGTGTAAAGTGCTTAGTACAATTCCTAGGACTTGGTGAGTGCTCCATAAATGACAGTTATAATTACAAATACTGCTAGTGAAAAAGACACGAGTCATGGCAGAATCATAGCAGGGGGTTGGCAAAGGCCAGCTTATTTATGCTGCAACCCCTTCTATCTTCCCCCATCCTTCTGATGCGACCCCTCCCGTTAACCTATCTTTGAACATCACAAAAAATACCAGTGCTAAGTCTTTGATTTGCTAAGAGTGCATCACTGATTCCCCCAGGGATAGTGCCTGGCTAAAACCCCCTACTTTCATTTGCTGGGAGAGAAACTTTAATTCAGCACACTGAAGAAAATGCAATTTGGTACATTTCATCAATTTATTGCCACCTCAATTTGCTCAATTTGTGCAGAGGAGAGGTGAAGGCATGGAAAGCAAGCTATAGAATGTTTAAGATTGTACAGGACCCAGACGCAGGCTTATTCATTGGCTGCTTGCAGCAGCCACCCCGGGACATCTGTTCTACCTAACACCGATGGGTGTGTGTGGCTTCCACTGATCTACCTGGAGCACCGTGTCAGCCTCCTGGGGATGCAAGGAGAGGACACAGAGTGGACCCATGTTGTGGCTTTCTCAACCAAGTATTGTGGGTGAATTTTACAAACTTATTGTGGTCGCCTCAGACTTCCTTGTTGAGTTTGCTGTATGTTTATTCTCAGCGTCATTTATTAAGTATTTGGTGTGCTTACTAATGTATTAAGTATATGTATTAAGGACCTGATCTGTACAGGACGCTGTCATAGGCAACACCTCACTCACGAGCAATGCTTAGCAATCTTCTTTTCCAAAAGCATTGATTTTCCTACAGTTCCTTAAAATGCCTTGGCTCTGCACACTAACTAGCCTTCACTTGTAACCTCCCCCTAGCTTGAACGACTCCATTCTTCTCCAAGAACAAAATCAAGACTTATTTTTTTAAGTTTATTTATTATTTTGAGGGAGAGACAGAGAAATTGAGTGAGGGAGGAGCAGAGAGAGGGAGCCCAAGCAGGTTCCCTGCTATCAGCTCAGAGCCTGACATAGAGCTCGAACTCACAAACCGTGAGAACCATGACCTGAACTGAGATCAAGGGTCGGATGCTTCACTGACAGAGCCACCCAGGTGCCCCAAGACTTATCATTGTAGTTCCAATTGAGCTAATAATTAGGAATGACTATTTTTTCATTCTTCCATTCATTCTTTTAGTGGATGTTTATTAAGACAGGCACAGTGTTTAATGCTGGACATACAAAACATTTAAAGAAGTATATACGATCATTCTTTTTTTTATACAAAGAAATTAGAAGCTCTGCAATTGCCCAATGTTTATCAATTATAATGGTAAAACTGGAATTAGACACCAGGTCTAGATGTTTTTGAGGTTCATGCTTTTCTCGCTGTGCTACCTCACTCAATGCAGAGCGATCCTATATAGATATTATCTATTGTTGTGACAATCATTTGACTTAGACGGTCTTTGTGAGGTGGCATAGCCCAGACACGAAGAATTTGCAAACCGGTCCTGAAGTTTTGGGATATACTGGGGACATGAATGGAACATGATCATCCAGTGGTGGGGGGAGAACCAGCATGACAAATGATGGATGGCCTGGAGTCAGATTCTGGTTCAAGTGCAGAAGGAGGGCCAGGTAGGGGTAGGCACCATAATCTAAGGACCTGCCCCGATACCTGGCTAAACCTTGATAAGGCGGAAATGTACATGTATGAGGGAGAGCACTTAGCAGTTCTGGAAGAATCTGTGTGGATAATGTCCCATAGTCATAGGAGATCTTTGATGTTCTACGATTGGCCTCCTAACCCCCGTCCTCCCACATCCTTCTTTCAGCTGTCTGTTAGTTTGCAAGGTGCTGTGCTCTTGAACCTGTGTCTACCAATACTGAGATTGCTGGACCAGTCTCTTGAGCCAGGCAAGGCCATTAAAGATTTCTTGGAATAAAACATGAGTGCATGGGGACCATTACAGCCTCCATCACTGTCATCTTACTCTGTGATTTTGGGCAAGTTACTTTTTTGTTTTATCCCTGAATTTCGCTTTCCTCATTTTAAAATGTGTGCATATGAATATAAAATGTTTAAAGGGAACACAAGTAATTGCTAACAGCAGTCGACTCTGGAGAAAACACCTTGAGGACTGGGGAAATAGAGAATTACTTCCCTTGTTATTGCATTTTAAATGGTTTGCATTTTAGCATATCCTCTTATTTGTGTATTATCTCTCTCTGTGTGTTGTATATGTATACACACACCGTATATACATATGTGTGTAGGCACACACATATATACCCATATGTATACATGTGTACACATGTATACACATATATACATATAAATTTATCAAATTATAGTTACCACCTGTTATGTTCCAAACGCTTAGTATTGAATGTTGGCTTGTCAATCAAAGGATTTGCTTCCCCAGTAAACAGTGGCTCTTAGAAGGCAAGGATGGAGTCTTGATCATTTGTGTTTCTCTGGAGCCTAACATGGGACCTGGCACATGATAAGTGTTAAATAGATATTTAGAAAATTACTTTTAAAAATATGTGAATGTGTAGAATTAAACGTTGGGCTAGATAAGAATCTTTTGAGGTGGGTCTTCACAACTTGGGAATCTGTACATTACACGTGTATCACAGGGGCTTTGCATCCTCAGGCAAAATCGTGTATCTCTGAGCATCTTGCTCCTTAGTGCAGGATGCCAGGGGGCACGGTCTGGGAGGTCAGAGCCAGTATCAGGGACCAGCAGCAGTCATGGTCAATTTAGATCCTGGGTAGAGACTTCTCTAGGTCTTCTGACTTCTGCTCTGGGTCAGGGCTTCTAGGTGTCTGTAGCCAAAGATCAAGGCAAAACTCCGGGGTGGTATCTTGTTCCCGAAGAAGCCAAGCAGTAAGGGTAGAAGGTGTAGACTTGAGGGAAATTCTCGTGCGCCAAGCCTTCCCTTCAGGCACAGTGCGGGAGTTAGTGCTGTGGGGGGTGACTTCCTCCTAAGCAGCCAGGCTGTCAGCTTCCAGGCCTTTTTCTTGTGACATCTGCTCTAGCAGCCAGGAGCTGGGTCACAAGCTTCCTTCCTCTCCTGCTTCTGTGCAGCACAGTCCGGAGGCAACGGGGAAGAAGAACGAGGGAGGGAGAATGTTGTGTACACAGAGTTTAAGTGATGTCTTCAGGGCTTGGGAAAATGTAATTCTGTTTGAGCAGTTTGCTGGCAGTTTTGCAACTCATCCCCCTGAATTAGGGACCGAATGAAGTCATTAGGCCCTAATCAAAAGCAGCTAATCAGGAGTCAGTGGGAGATCTACCAATTAATCGCGGCTGGAACCCAACGAGCTGAAGTACCCAAGGCTGGATGGATGAAAGTAATGAAATTAAGTATCAGTGCCATGCAATGCCGCACAACTTCAAGAGCCAGTTATGGGCTGCTCAGCCCTTCCTGCCATATGAGAAACAGAGACTCAGTGCCAAAGCATGGATGGGTTGGGAAGCAGCTTTGGAGCTTGCCCTGAGATTTTTAGAGATCCAGATATGTGTAAACAGGCAGCGGGAGGATATGAAAAAGAAGACGGGGCTGGATTTTTGCAGATGTGGTAACACGGTAATAGCATGGTATGATATAATATAACACTGTGGTTTGATAGTCATGTGATAATACCGCTTTCATAGCATTTAAACAATTGATGCCCATGTTCTTTGTGGATGTATTGTTCTCTCCATCTAGACTCTGAGGACAGAGGTTGTTTTGGATGAGTCTCTTGTCCCCATACCCAGCATAGCACATGGTTGCTGCTAAATACATCATTAAAGATTCATTTCATTTTTTCTGGGCGGAGCAAGGATTTAAGTCGAGGCTTTCAATTCTAAGCGCTGCATGCCTTTTCCTAGACCACTCAGGCCAAAGGATTCAGTGTCCTGACTTAATCAAAATAAAAATTATTACCTGCTGCCAGTTTCTGGTTCAGAAACATCCAAATACTTTGAATCACAGCTTTTAGGGGATCTTACAAAATAGACTGTCGAGTCTAAGCCTCTCCATCACAGGTGGAGAAACCAGGACCAGAGAGCGACAGGAGCTTGCCCCAGGTCCCCCAGCATATCTGTGGCAGAGGCAGCTCAGGTCCTGCTTGTGAGTTCAAGTTGTTTTACTCAGCACCTGGTCCTTTGCTTTCATTATTCATGATCACCCTTCTTATGCGGCATTTCTTTGCTGTCTGAGATTTCCAGAGCTATTAGTCTGTCTAGATTGGGACCAATGAAAGGTTTGCAAAAGTGTTCCTGGATTCTGTATTGGTGGCCAGGGCAGTGAGTCTGGGCCATGAGGCAGGTGGGGGGCATCTAAGGCACAGGAATTATCTACATTGGGAGGTCTGTGTTAAAAATAACAGAAAACTTGTTTGTTTTGGGGAGATTTCTGAGGTGATGTTCATCTGAGTGAAGTCTGGGCTCTGGCAGGAAGGGAGCATTGGGACCAGAATGTGTATGTGTATGTGTGTGTGTGTGTGTGTGTGTGTGTGTGTGTGTGTGACTGTGCACAGGTATACTTTGTTATATCCTATATGTGGCTTTGTGTTTAAAAGCAGATGATTGATTCTATCATAATTAAAAATATATATGCATGATTTTGTCTCAGTATGTGTATGTGTGAGGGCTTCATTTGGGCACAAACATTTATGGGTGTTCATGGGGGTGTGTGTGGACTATTGGAAGGTGCCATTTGTGTAACGACTATTGAGGGTGTGTGTTAGTATGTATGTCTACATGTATTTTATTGTCATTTTTCCTTGCGCATCATCTTCCTGGATTTCTGTCTTCCATGTATGTGGGTATGAGAACCTGTTATTGTCTGTGTGAATGAATGGGTGTTTTCTTAATGTGGGAAGGATTGTTTAGGTAAGGAATTGAAAGTGTGTACTTAGAATTTGAGGGCATCCATGCATTCTGGTGAGTGTGTGTACGTTGTACAATGGTTGAATATCTTTGTATATGTTTGTGGGGAGAAGGGGAATTCAGTATGTTGGTATATATATGTTTGTATATGTGTCTGTGGAATGGTATGTTTTATTAAGGAGTCTATGTTTAAAAGTGAAGGTGACTATATAATTTATCATTCATATGGGACATGTTTGAGAATGAAATGTGAGTGTGTGTATGTGTGTGTGTGTGTGTGTGTGTGTGATAATTACACCCAGACACCAGGGGAAATCCATGACTGGCCCAGGCAATCCAGGGCACACTGACATTTATGTATGTGTATGTGTGCATGAGAACATATGTCTCTCAATGGACATTTGTATTTAATTTTGTGTGTGTTACTTGTGTCCAGAATTTATAAGAACAGAAGTCATTAAGTTATTTAGGTATTTCTCAGGTTGTAGGCTTATAACAGAGGCATTAATAGAATTAACAGGTAAGAGGAGGTCAGCCCCAAAGAGATATGTTATTTTTTTTTCAAACCAGATCAGTGAACTGAGAAAAGAGGCCATACATATCTTGTGGTAACAAAAACCTACGTGGTTAAAAAAAATGAGCACAGTCAGTAAGGACAAGAAATGTGAACTATATTGTGCTAGAAAGTGTCTTTCATGTACAACATCCGCTTTGCTGTGTCCTCTTTATGCCTCCTGCCTTGTTCCCCATGAGTAACTCCAGCTTGTGATGGCCAAGATAGCGGAGACCTTTTATCCTCTTACCTCGACAGTTTGGAAAAATAGCTCAGTGTGACCTCCCTCGTGTAAGAGACAGAAAGAGGCTAGAGAGAGTCAGCTGCTTCATTTCAGGTGATTCAGAAAAGAAATCCCAGGGATGCTCCTGGCATTCTCACCTGTTTTCAGAGAGTGCTGCCCCAGAGTCCCTGGTTTATATATGCACCCCCTGGGGCTGGGAAATCCACCTGCTTAGTTCTCACTGGCTTCGCGGGGTGTAGCGGAGTGGTTGGAACAGTGCTCTTCCTTCTAGTCTGCCACATTGGTGTAGTCGTTTCTCAGCAGCTCCATGCCCCCAGCCCCATCATCCCCTTTCCATACACACTCTCACAGCAGTGGAGTGTCTGCTATTGCTTCCTAATGTTATAATAGCATCAGTAGCACTAGGTGTTTGGTAGATTAAAGATGGTTGCAACTTCTTTGTCATCTTCCCATTGAGAGGTGGAATTTAATTGCCTCTCTTTGAATCTGGGCTGGCCTTAGTGACTTACTTGACCAAGGGAATGTTTTCAAGCGATGTTCTGTAACCTCTGAGTCTATCTTGTAAGAGCCTTGTGGCTTCTGCTCAGATCTCTTTCCTCTCTGGGAAACAAGTGGCCACCCTGTGAGAAGCCCAAGTCACTGGAGAGACCACTCTAGTCTATCTGGTCTTTGTAGGCTCTGTGGTCAGCAGCCTAAGCTCAGTGTCCATCTGACAACTAGCATCCTTTCCCTATGCAAATGCCACCCAACCCAGATGCCAGGCAAGTGAGTGAAGAAGCCATCCTAGCGGTGGACGTTCCAGTCCATGCCACGTGGGTCGGAGACAAACCACCCAGCTGACCAGTTCTTGGAATCCTGACACACAAAGTCAAATGGTTGACAGTGCTCTGCTTGGAAGTAGTTTCTTCCAGAATAACGGATAATTGGAATATCAGTGCTCGAAATAGCTGCTGTGTATTGAGCCATTCCTGTTTGTCAGAGAATGTTTTTAGGAATTTGTGTACATTATTTCATGCTGTCTTCACAATGATCAGAGGAGTTTGGAGCTTTCACTATTCCCATTATACATATGAGGAAGATGAGGTGAGGAAACTGCCCTAAATCACAGCTAGTCTTTGGCAGAGATGCATTCAGTCTAGGACTTTTTCGTAACCACCTCCCTCCTTCATATTGATGTCAATGTGTAGGAAGATATCCTTGGTTCTGCTTGGAATAATCTTTCTAATCACCCTAGTCAATGACAAATTCCTTCTGATCCTTCACGGTCTAGTTCTGTAACTATAACCATTTCACACCCAAATCCATGTAGATTTCCCTCAGCAGGTACACATGCACTACACCACCTTGTATTCACATCATGAAAACAAACAAGAATCTCAACCTCCCTGAGGCTCCTTTCTCTCCTGTGTAAGATTGGCTACAATGACTTTCTTATAGGTTTGCTGTGAAGATTAAATGTTGTGAGAGATGCTAAAATCTGTCATACATCGAAGACCAGGATGCACACACTAACCTCTCATAACTAACCACTATCAAAGCTGAGCTGCAGACCTAAAGGATGGGCCTGTAGTTAACCACTTTTCAGTGTATGTGTTTCTGGGTGTACAGAGTCGCCTAATGTACCAGCTGTGTCTCATGGAGGTCGTATTTCAGTGGGACAGAAGACAAGTAAAAGAACCAATATGTTAATGAGATTAATGGCAGGGTAGAGGGGGACAAAGAGTCTTAGAACCTCGCAAAGGACCCTTAATTCCTTTGGGATGGCATGTCATGAAAGGTATCTTAGAGGTGAAATGAGTCCCACAGGATGAGAAGGAATTTGTGAGCTTAAGAGGGAGGAAAAGCACGCATTCCAGATAAGAATGAGCTTGAGCAAAGATTTGAAGGAATCCAAGAGGAGGATGTATGCGGACCCAAGTAGCTTGGTACCCTAGGGGCATAAGAGGAGTTAGGTGAAAGTGGCCTGGGGTGGAGTATAGAGGCTTGAGAGAAAGAGAGATCCTTGAATTCCAAACTGAAGACTTTATGCCAAGGTTAGTGGGAAGCTAGCAAAGGGCTGAAGACAATGAATGCAGATGAATTAAGTCTGCATTTTAGAACAATTACTTTGGGGGTCATTTAGGAAGGGGCAAGACTGGAGGAAGAGAGATTGACATCAAGGATTTCACAATATAGATCTTCCTCGACTTACAATGGCTTATATCCTGATAAACTCATCATGAGTTGAAAACATCTTAAGTCAAAAATGTATTTAATACACCTTACCTACTGAATGTCCTAGCTCAGCCTCGCCTGCATTACATATACATTATGTATATGTATACATTATATGCTAAGAACACATACATTAGCAGACAGTTGGGCGAAATCAGCTAAAACAATGCCTCTTTTGTAACAACTGTTGAGTATCTCAGGTATTTTTTGAATACTATACTGAAAGTGAAAAACAGAAGGGCTGTGTGGGTCCAGAATGGTGGTCAGTGTATTGGTTGTTTGCTTTCATGACTACGTGACTGACCAGGAGCTGTGGCTCGATGCCACCGTCCCAGCATCATGAGAGAGTATCTTACCACATATCACTAGCCTGAGAAAACATCAAAAATCAAAATTCCAAGTATAATTTTTGCAGAATATGGATTGCTCTTACACCATCATAAAATCTAAAAATTATGAGTCAGAATATTGTATGTTGGGGGCTGTCTTTACTTTTAAAAAGGTGCTGGTAGTGTGATCCAGGGACATGGCAGTGGGCATTGGAGAGACGCCAAAGCAAAGGAAAGAAGGAAACTTGGTGACTGATTGTCTAAGAGGGATAGAGTTGGGGCAGGAACCTGAACTGGTACCCTGGTTTCTGACTTGGGTGACTTAGTTCATGGTGGCATGCTGTAATCAAATAGCACTAAGAGAATGAAGAAGGAGGAATAGTCTCTTCCCACTTTTGAGGAGAGGACAATGGGTCCTATGGTCCCCTCTGCGGGAGTCAAAGGCCCACAGGAACATGGATCCAAGCAGGTCATTACAGCACATCAGCGTCCGTGATGAAAACGGAACTCTAATTGTGCCAGCCCCATTCTGGCATAATAAGTGTGGTTTTTAACATAATGCACTGCTGGAGTGAAGTTGTCAGAAAAGCAGGGGGTGGAGGACGTAATCTGTGAGGCTTCAAAGAAAAGAAGATTGAAGCCATTTTCTGTGGCTGGAAATGAGTCATTTGTCAGCGATGCCAACCTGCTGTCAGCCCCACAGGGAGATATGGCTGGGCACCCTAGGGGGAGGGCTGGTGAAGGTGTCAGCCTCCAGTCACCAGAGGCCATGTGTGGGGTAAGAAGTGTCAGTCACATCACATCCCTGTCCTGACCTGGGTCAGAGGGAAACCAAGGTCATGTCAGAGCATTTAGCATTGTAACCGAGGAACCTTTTAACCTGCCTCTGTCAGGAAAAACTGATGTGCTCAGCATTATCAGAGACAGTTCAGAGCTTTAATTCCCCAGGAGACGTGCACTTTAAAAGAACAGTGAGAGGGCAACACTTTTAGGAAAAGGAAGCTAAGAGGTAAGAGTGGATTGGTGGCACCAGGGAGAAGGGACTTCTGAGCAAGGACCTGCTTAAGGTCACTGAAAGAATAGCACGTAGATGCACACTCTCTCTATCCGGTCTTCAAGGCTTGGTGAGGGGCCGGGATCTGTGAGTCCACACAGCTTGGAAGCCATTCCAGTGAATGATGTTGACCTGCTCTAGATGCAGGGGTCCTGCTTTTTAAGCCACGGCACTACCTGTTAGCCCTTCCCCCCGTTATGCCATTCATCAGTCCCTGGGGCACTCCGGCCACTGCAGCAGGCTCCTCGAAGGTACTCTCCTTGCTTCCGCTGCTCTGTTCTAATCCATTTTCCTCCCTGTGACCACAATGATCATTTAAACCCTAAGTTACATCTCTTCTCCCTGCTCACCATGTCCCCCCAGGTTGGATGCTGTGATCTCTACAACCTATATGGTGTCAATCTCAAACTATATGGTGTCAATCTTCTCCCTTGTTCCCTGCATCCCAGCCGCACACTCCCTTTATAGTTCCTTGCATGCGCTGAGGTTTGGCCTCTCCCAAGATCTTTGCACAGGCTAGCATCTCTTCTTGGGTAATGTCTATCCATCCTTCAGCTCGGCTTAAATATTGCTTCTTCGGAGAGATACTTCCTGACTCTCAAATCACCCCTCGCCCCCAACACAGACAAGCTTTCTATTTCATAATTTCTTATTTTCCTGTGGAATATTTATGGTTATTTTCTTATTGTGATTGTTTACATTCTGAGATCCCATTTTGACTGTGAACTCTAGATGAGTAAGTATAATGCTTTGTCTTTTTTGCCAGTGCATCTACGTGACTCGAACAGTGCCTAATATAAATGTTCCGTAAGTATTTGTAGGATGAATGAATGAATGAATGAGTGAGTGAATGAATAAACAGCTCTTCAGTAATTCTAGTGGGCAGAAAATATTGGGACTCCGTACACCAGGCAATATTACAATAGGACCAAGTGACTGTAGGCAAAGAAACAAGCAAAAACTCAAGGAACCTTATCAGTCCCTTTCCTGCCACTTTACAGGAAGCTGTGCTTCCCATTCACATTTTCTGGGCCAGGAGAGTTTTGAGTAGCTGACATTATAGAGCACTTTGCGTTAGGCCAGTAGTTCTCAAAATCTCCCAGAAGAGCATATGAAAACACAGATTCCTGGGCTCCCCTGCTTCCGCTCCTCTTCTCTTACCCATCTCTAGTCCATGTCAGATGATCAGCACTATCACAACCTCCCATTTTTACCAACCATCTGACTTTCTCAAGGTAACTTTTATGTTCTACCCATCCTCACAGAGAAACACCATCTACTTGGGCTTTTTTAGTTTCCACTAAGGCCCTGATGATACTTGATAAGCTTCTCCAGTTACAATGCAACGAGTAATGGCCAGACCAACATATGACTTCTCTAAAGAGAACTTTCATTCTAATACCTGATAGAACATTTGTATCCAGATAGCATTGACTAATGGTGGTGGTCAATCTGGGCCATCCTAGTTTGCAGCTTAAAATAAGCCTTCACACATACTATCTAAAATGTTTTATTTAGTAAGCCTTTTCAATATACCATTAAAAAGATTGTGGGGTAGGCAATGATAAGACAGCTTAATAGTGGAAATTATTTCTCTGTACTTTAGACACATCCACATATATGACAATAAATAGTGTGCTAGTTATAATAGTATCTTATCCATCCTACAAGGATCTTTACTGAGAAAATATGGTAGGTGACTTACCACTTGTATCTGAAAAAAAAATGCATACGTACATATATAGTTATGGATACAGGTAAAGCTATATGTGTATGTTTTTCATCACGAAATCCTAAAATTCCAGTTTTTCTTTTCTCACTCCATTGACTTCATATGAATTAAGTTTGATTCTATGAAATGGAACCCATTATAACTTTCATTATCTGTTCTCATACATACTAGATTGTATCTCTTGCCTCACACTCATTACATAAGTATTTAGTAACATTTCTAAAGAACGACTTCTGCTAGATCAAGCTGGAAGCCATTGGGGATCTAAGTCTTTTTTTTTTTTTTTTTTTTTTAATGGCAAAGTATCACAATCCCTGAGCAATTTACCAGGTTGATTTAATTTGGAGTCACTTCCATGCCTTCCTGTAGACCTACCCTAAGTCTCTAGCTGAACAGAGTTAGAAATTGATGAAATGTTCTACCCTATGTCACATAGACACACGAAGTTCAATTTCAGCACTGATACTTTCATCTACAGGCTTGGTTCTACTTGAGGAAAATCAAATATTTTCTTTCCTCTTGAGTCAGATAGATACTTCTGACAGTAAGAAACGAGGAAGAAAACAAATGCACCGAACACATGCTATACATCAGGTGCTCTTTGTATGTCAGTAATGATTCTCACACCAACGCTGGCGGATAGATGTCATTATTCCTCCCAGGCAGATTAAGCAAAGTGTAGGGAAAAAAGGAAAAGGAAAGGCCTAGGAGTGAAATCATATACCTGAGGTCACACATCAAGCAAATGACAGAGAACAGATTCACAAACAGGTTCATTTGTCACTAACAGCCATGTGGTATGTTTGAGGAGGGTCACTGACTACTGAAGAAACTCTTATGGTGGCTGGATGTCAGCTTTGACAATAACAGCCAAGACACAAAAGGAGTCAGAAACAGTCTTTCATCTTTTACGCTGAAGAGACGATGTAGTAGCTTTTTCCTCATTGCTTTTCAAGGTAAGGAGCCTACACCACTTCTCTGAAACTTCTGAGATTTTTTTTTTTTTTTTTTTTTATCCTCACCTCCTTCTTTTCGTTGTATCTGATTTGGAGAATCAAATTCAGTCCCTCTAACCCACGAGTCCTCTGACTCCACCACTAGACGTAACTTTCTTTATCCAGTTATTCTAGAATGCTAGCCTTTCATCTCACTTTTTCATCTAGCACTGAACATTTTGCAATTTCACTCATACCTGTTTATTGTCCAGGGATATTAGGGTTGAGGAGAGAGATGAAGGAGGCTGAAATTTTGGATCAAATCAGTGACATTCGTGTGTCCCATCTCTGATTTCCTTCCCAAGATGAGGGAGGGAGGGAGGGAGGGAAGAAGGGGGAAGGGGAGTATTATTTAATTGGTATTTCCAACTAATTCTCCCTGAAGAGAATGGGAATAAAACTACCTCCCATGGCTCACAAGGCTAATGAGGATCAAATCAGATAATACAAGGGAGACTATGCTTAAAAAATCAAATTGCTAAAATTACTGTTAGGGCAACAACAGAAACTGTTTGCAACAAAACTCCGTGGATCCATAGACTACCTGAAAAACTTTTCTTCAGGTTGAAACTCTTAGAAGACTTCCCACAAATATCATACATGCTTTTCTTGTTATGCTTATTCCTAAATTCTTAGTAAAGTCTACTTTATTTATATGTCTTAGTATTTTAGAATCAGTAGATATTTTAACAAGTATTAGACTATTAATGAGTTCTAGGCAGTAAAGATTGAAAACAAATTTACCAATGGGGACAGGAAAAAGAAGGTTTAAACTATCCAGGAAATCAGACGTTATTCAAGAGTTAGATAAAATCTATTTAGCTGTATCCAACTGCCTGCCAAGAATACACAAATCATTCTTATTTATATTCAGTTCTTCATATCTCAGTAAATTTGCATGTACTAAAATGGCATTTAAAAATGAACACAGTCTAAACCCCTATTTTCCCAACACAGGGAATCTGAAAACATCAGCAGACTAGTAGTTATTAGTTTTCCCATCTGTAAAATTAGGAAGTGGGACTCGATGGGGAATAGAAAGACACAGCAAGTTGGCCCTACACTGCCCAACTCCTTGCCCGTGGCAGACATGGCTAATGGATTAAAGCACCTTCCTACCAAACTAGGAAGTAGCCTCAGGATCCTTCTCTCCTTACTGCTCCCTGCAGCTGCTACCAACCAACTGGAACGCTGCCATTGTAGGATTAGATGCTTTCTAAGATTTTATTTTTTAACTCTGACATTTTCAGGATATGTAAATGCAATGAGTTTGTCTAAGTTCTAAAATTCATTTTGTTAAAAGTAATCTGTGCCTATTCTCTGGAAGATGATGACAACTTTCAGTTGGTATTTCTCATTCAGTTGTCTGTCTTCTCTCTTCCCCATTCCGTGAATGGTACCGGTGTCTCTCAGCAGGAGATGCCAAGTAAATGAAACCGCCCAGCAGGAAACCCTGTTTGGCAATTCTAACAAGGCTTGAAGAATTGGTTTCCTCGTTAGAAACAACAAAAGTTTCCTATCTGGTGAACATGCAAGTTCTGGGCACGATCTCATGGGTGCTCTACCTGAACAAAATATTGAAGCATAAGGAATATAAATGAAAAGCAAATTCTTGGTAATGATGGGATCTGTCATTCACCTTGACTACAGGAGATAAAAATTCCATTTTCTTGCAAGATATTATCTGGGTTTAACAGAGTCTGGCCCTAGGAGTAGAAAGACTTCACTTTCTGCATGGGGATTACCACTTCATAAGCTCCTACCATGTACCTAGGACCCTCATATGTATCATTTCATTTAATCACAATAATACTAGTTAACACGTATTAAACCTTTCCAATGTGCCAGGACTGTTCTAAGGACTTTACTTGAATCAACTCATGTAGTAGCTACAAGTGCTTTATAGAGCAGGTACTACTAGTATCATTAAATTAGGAAATAGAGGCAAAGGGAGGCTAAGTAACCCGTGAGAGACAGCGGTACCATTCACTTGCCCGAGGTCATAGAGTAGTAAGTGGTATACCTGATAACTGAACCTGTAAAGTCTGGCTACAGAGTCTGAGCTTGTAACCACTGCATTGCCCTACCTGATGATGTTCCAAATAGTTGGTTGTTATGTTTACTTTTCGTACGGGTAAAGGAAACTTCAGAGCCTATCTCCTCTCATCCACAAAGTGGCATAGCAGGGCCAGCACTTTTCATTTGTTGTTTCATTTAAATCCTTGATACAACCCCACAATGTAGATGGTAGCATTTCCCCCACATAACAGATGAAGAAACAGAGGTTCTTGAGGGACTGTAACTTGCCCGAGATCACATAGCTGGTAAATGGTAGAGCCGGGCTTTGAACAAGGCAGCCGAATTCAAGATGTACAGGACTCCAGTTTTCAAAGAGCTGATAATAATATCTAAAAGAAGGAACAGAATAAAGATGAAAAAAAGTCTTCCAGATCTGATGGACCAAAGATAACATGGACAGTGTGAACACAGGGCAAGGGACTCAGAGAAAGATCAGAGTGGGGTGGGGGGAGGAGTTTCAACAATAAGGAGGAATAATTGACTACTTAAGAATAAATGAAGGGTAGGGGCGCCTGGGTGGCTCAGTCAGTTAAGTGTCTGACTTTGGCTCAGGTCATGATCTCATGGTCTGTGAGTTCAAGCCCTGCATTGGGCTCTATGCTGACAGCTCAGAGCCTGGAGCTGCTTCATATTCTGTGCCCCTCCCCTGCTTGCATTCTTTCTCTCTTTCTCTCTCAAAAATAAGTAAACAGTAAAAATTTTTTTTCAATAAAAAAAGAATAAATGGAAGGTAGATTGAGGGGCTTTCAAAGTAAGGTGATTGTCAGCATTTGCTGAGGGGGTGCTCATATGTGTGTGAGTCACAGAGAAGGATGGGCACCTACTAATCAGTTTAAGAGATGCTAATAATTGATTAATAAAGGAAAGGAAAGTGGATTAAAGATCTGTTTGTTCAGTATCTGCTTAATAATTACTTCATCAAATGTAATGAAAATGTTTCTGAGCCTTACTTTAGAGCTCAGACAGATACCAGAATTTACTTTTTTCCTAACTAACTCATTCTACCTTCCCATCTCTCTGCCTTTCTGCCTCACTTCACTATTGCAGAGTATTCTTGGAAATACTTTCTAGCCCTTAACAGAATTCTGTTCCTTAAGCAGGGCTTTTAGAAATTGCGATCCCTAGTTTATTGTCATCCCATTTCAGCCTTTTGACTTTGTGGCAGTAAATTGCTCCTAAGTTCATTCCTGCCATCCCCCCACCCCGCTTTTGCCATAATTGGATTTATACTTCTCCTCCGCTTATGTGTGCACGCACGTGTGTGTGCGTGTGTGCATATATATATATATATATATATATATATATACACACACATTCACACACATTCACTGCTTGCTCACAGTTTTGGGGTTTGGGGGTTGTTGGGTTTTGTTTCCCAATCATAAACAATGTTTCTATTCTACATCCATCCTCTAGAGAAGACCGATAAAATTTGACTCATGAAGAGAGAGAGAGGGGAAAAAAAAATCCAGGAGGCGAAAGTAATATGGGGAGAAAATGAAAGAGATTTAGTGCAGCTATCAACCGACCGTTGTGCTGTCTTTAAGAGTCTGTTGAAACAACATAATAAAAGGTAATAAAGTTTGGATTTATAGCCTACCTGGCAGAAATGGCTGCCTGTTTGTATCTTGCCCACTCACAGCCCACCGTGGGTCTTTGTCTTGGGGTCTTTTCCCCTGGAGTGTCATCTCCACCCCCCCTTGGACTTAAGAGGCATCATGCAACCCCGAGAACATCCAAATTGGCAGGTGAGTGAAACATCTTTCTGGCTCCTTCTTTTCCCTTCTTTTTCCTGGGATTTAATGACCCAGGTTTGTTTCTTTTAAAAGCTGTATTTGGTTCAGTTTGCCTAGCAATGTCCTCAGTGATTCACTAAAATAGGTAAAGGGAACTTTGAACCTTGAAAATGGTCATGTCAGCTCTCAAGGGATGAAGGGCTTATTTCTTCCCCTTCAAGTTCAAATCAATTTCCATAAACTTCTAAATTAGCACTAATCAGTCTCTTGAGAGGAAGGAAGGTGGTACATATTCCCCAGGTAGTTTGGGAAATCAAAGATCAAGAGGACAAGAGAAAGGATGATATGTGCCTCCCAAAGGGCTGAGTCCATGTTCCAGGAGTCAATTGGGACAGAGAATGGTCCTCTGAATCTATAGTGCTCTCTGATACTTAGCAAGTGATAAGAAAATAAAGTGTGTTCGTTCATTCATTCATTCATTCATTCAATCATCAAACATGTATCTACAAACAGCATCTACTTTGTGCCAGGCCTTGTGCCAGTGTTAAGGATACACACATGAGTAAGACCAGAGCTCTGTCCCGAAGATTGCAATCCAGGGAAAGAGATGCCCCCTTAGACACAAAATTATAAATGCAATGTTAAAGTCCACAATATTGGTATATGTGTTCATGGCTCAGGAGGTGCAAAAGGGAGGTAGGAACCAAGCTAACCCTAATTGTCTTGGAAGCCTTCAGGACAGAGCTGGCCCTTGATCAGTGATTTAAGTGTTCGCTTAAATGGATAAATAAATTAAAAAATTAAAATAATTGGCAGGAAAAAGGAGTCAGAAGTTACAAATTCAAGATTGGAAGATCATTTGCTGTGAGATCCTGGGTGAGTCTCTCCCCAGCCCTGGGGCCTCCGTTTCCCCATCTATGAACTGTGATTTTTGTCTGTCCTTTGAATTCCATTCCACCTCTGATGTTCTAAATTACATCAAGCAAGGTAAGGAAATGTAAACATTTTCCCAAAGTGGGGTTCTTACAGCAGGTCCAGCATCTCCCTCCCTCCCTCCCATCTCCTGTCTCTCTAGAAGATAAGCCCCATTTTCTTCATTCTGTATGTTTTGCCCCTGGTTGTTTATAGACTGGGTCTAGCTGTGTGGTTCTGTGAGTCTCTGAATCCTTGCGAAAGACAAGTTACAGACACCGCTGTCTGCTTCCCACCTGTGGTGGTGGTTGAGACCAAGTGGGAAGCCAGAAAATTCTGGGAGGAAAATGGAAACGGGGCCACTGTGAGAAGCAAGGAGGAGGGACACTAGCAACAAAGCACCGAGCCCCTGGAAGAGAGACCTCATTACTAAAGTATGAGTCATGGTAATAGTCTGAATAAATCCCCATAAAGTCAGGGCTAATGGTGTCTGCTGGAGCCTGCATTGTGCCATAAACACAGAGCCAAGGCTGCGCTAATTGTCAGACCCAATCAGAGGGGCTGGGGAGCATGAAATGAAGGATTAGTTCAGGGGGGTGAGCCCCAGCCTCTGTGGGGACCCTGGCTCTGCCTCCCGGCTGGCTAGAGCTCCTCTGTGGGAGAAGCCTGGCCTCTTTCCCTTCCTCTTCTTCAGGTTTCTTTTATTTGTTCCTTTTTTTTTTTTTTTTACCTCCTTGCTTCTCCTTTCTCCATTTCCTTCCCTTATCCAAGCTTGGCAGCAAGTAACCTGGGGTTTACTGGACCAGATAACTGAGCCCCCCTGCCTCATCATCGCCTTCAACACACTTTCACAATCTGATTTTTCACAACGACCTTCTGGTGAAAAGATTTTTGAGGAAATTAAATCTCAGAACAGCTAAATGATGGGCCAGGGTTACACAGATACCAAGTAGAAGATGTGGGACTGCATCCCAAATATGTTTGAAGTCAGGTTACCCACACAGAATTTGGAATTGGGGTGTGGGTGTCAACAGCACCAGTTGTGGCTCACTGAAAACGTCACACAGTCAGATGTATCCTCCCAAGACTAAGGGAAAAGGTAGAGCAGCAAGCTCTGCCCCCTTTTCCCCCTCCCGAGTGCTGACTTATTTAACAAGCACTGAGTGATCATCATGTGCAGGCGTTCTCCTTGGTGCTGAAGGTACAGAACCAAGTGGCTCTCCACGTGGAACTTACATTCTCATGGGGGTAATAGTCAATAAACAGGTCATGAAGTACCTCTGTGATATAATGGGCTCTGATGCTGGTGTCAGTGGCTATCGGAATGGATTGGGGAAGCACTGGAAGTTGTGACAATTTTGGTGCTCATAAAATCTTCATAAAAGTCTCTTTCTCTGTGCTTTAGTTTGAACCTGAGTTTTGCCTGACTTTCTCAGTATAAGGTATACCATTAGCTCACAAAAATCCCCTAAAATTCTTATGCCAAATGCGCTCTGAGTCAATTTTGGTTACTCAGAGACTCAGGAGGCCACTGCTAGCAGGCAAAGGGCTGTAGCTGCCATCACACCCTGCCTTGTCATGGAGAATGTCAGCCTGCCCCGAGTCTCCCAAATTGAGTGGTTGTGTTTTTTTTGTGGTTCCCCTTCCCTTCCTTCCCTTCCATTCTCTTCCCTTCAGCTCTGTCCTCTTTGTCTGCCTGTAGCTTGGATGTGTCATAGGGTCAGTTGCCTGTGCCATGGGCAGTAGCATCTGGGGACCTTACCATCTCACAAAAACTGCCAGCTTTTGGTCTCAAGAACTTTCTAATGCCTAGTGTTCCTGTCTGATGTCAGGGGAAGATAATTACCCATGCCACGTTGTTTGGTATAGAAGATGGTCTAGAGAGAGTGAAGGAAGTACATGATGGCTGCCTCTGTGACTTCAGTCATATTTTATTCCATATCTAGGATGACTGATATCTCCAGGTACAAATTTCTCCCCTCCTTCAAAGTCCATAACAAATGGCATCTTCTCCATGGAACCTTATTTAATAACATAATGCTCTGGGTGGCTCAGTTGGTTAAGTGTTGACTTCGGCTCAGGTCACGATCTTGGGGCTCACAGGTTCGAGCCCCACATTGGGCTCTCTGCTGTGAGCATGGAGCCTGCTTCAGATCCTCTGTCCCCCTCTCTCTCTCTGCCCCTCCCTTGCTTGCACACACACTCTTTCTCTCTCTCTCTCTCAAAAATTAATAGACATTAAAAAAACCTAACACAATGATCTACCAATCTTTTGAAGTCTAGTAACAAAATCTGCCAGAGTTATATGGGTGTGGATTCACATTCCTGCTCCCACCATATACCAGCCATTCAACTCAAACCTTAAATATTTGGCAAAGTGATATCTGCCATCCCACAGCCTCTTTGGCAGTATGACCTTGCCATTTTCCCATTGTAAACTAGAGGCTAATTTCTAAATTAATCCATATTTGCCTGATGGACACTTAGAATAAGGCAGAAGTGACACTGCATGACTGGGATGCTAGGTCAGTAGAACCCAGCTGCCAGCAGAGGCCTAAGCCGCATGCAGAGGCCAAATGTAGGTGTCTCTGATAGAGAGTCCTAGCTGCACCCAACCTCAGCCCAACCCAGCTCAAGCTCTAGGCCTGTGAGTCATGAAATCTTTTGATGATCCCAGCCTCTAGCCATTTGAGTCTTCCCCACTGCCTAGATACCTTATAGCAGACATAAGCTATCCCTGCTGTACCCTCTCCAGATTTCTGGCTCACAGAATCTGTGAGCAGGATAAAACGGTTTCATGCCACCATGACTGGTGTGAATTACTCAGTAGCAATGGACAACTAGAACAACGTTTCAGTTTTTAAGTCAGCGATAGGGGGTGATATTGCCAACTGTAGAGTGTAGCTGAAAAAATAAATGAAATAATAGACACGAAGTACTGTCGACTTAGACATTTAGGGGACATTTAATGAATATAATCCCACCACTTCCTTTAACTGTAGCATTTTCAAACGTCCGCATATCTTATTAGAATTTTTGCTTCTCTTCAGGAGGGACTGAATCATATTCAAATTGTAAGCCTTGTATTGTGTGTGTGTGTGTGTGTGTGTGTGTGTGTGTTTAAATTTAAAAAAAATATTTGTTGAATAAAAATGAATAAATGCAAAGACACGGGATCAGGAGTTGGGAACTGTAGTTATTAGCTGTGTGATCTTGATTAATCTCTCTCCGTCTGGGGATTAATATCCTTCTGTGTCAAATGAAAATGCCAGAAGGGGAATACTGTGGTCAGCTGCTGAAGAACAACTTTTCTCCAACTCTTAAGGAGCTGCTGAAGGGAAGAAGAACAGATTTCTCTGACTCTCAGGTGGTATTGTCAGGGCCCTGGATGGGATACACAGGTGTAAGATAATGAAGAACTATGTAAGGAGTCAGAAATACTCAAAGGTTAAAGATGTCTTGTGAGCCAGCGAATGCCTTGCCCCTACAGATGTTAGCATGAAGACTGAATGTTTTCTTGGAGCTCTGCTTGGAGGACAGATTGGGTGGATTCTATCTCCCATATTCCTATTTGTAATGCCACCTATTTGTAATGCTCCAAACGTGCTCAAATTTGCAAAAGTTCTTTTGACTTTATAGTCTTTTCTGTAATTCTTAGGTTGGTGGGTCTGGAATGGTATAGATGGGGATCTGGCTGGTAGAGCAGCCTAGAGTATGGGTCACCTGGGACTAGTCTGGCTTGTTTATTTCAGTGAATCAGGGGAAGGGTGGAGGAGTGGAGAAGTCGGGGGGAGGAGTATTGATCAGGGACTGAATGTTAAGTGCACTTCCTGAGATGATTACAGGCAATGATTAATGGTCTGTAGGAGCTCACCAGGGGAGCACTAAGCATAGAGACCTGGAAAAACCTCTGGGAAGTATGGGTTCAGAGACTCTGATCCAGGGGGGCCACAGAGGCCAGAAATTAGGTTTGCTATTCTTCATAGGAGCATCTACATTAATCAGGTGAGAATGGGTGGTGTTGCATTAATAGCCAATTTCCAAAGGCTTTAGAAGGAATACAACTAATGTTTAATTCTCACTTATATCAAGCCCCTGCCTCTCGTGAGGACAGAAGCTCAGCTATCTGGGCAGCTCTGGTTTTGGTGACTCTATTTTCTCAACATAAGGCTTCAACAGGGGAAAAAGGGAGCAAGAAACTTTGACAGGGGAGGAGGTGCTGAAAGAAGTTGCACCGGCAATGAGATGCTTTATGTCCCCAAACAACACCTGTACTTCTGTTCACAGCTCGCTGGTGAGAATTAGTCACATGGCCCTTCCTAACTATAAAAAGCCAGGAAGGGTGCTCCTTCCACATATCTAGAAAGAGAGGAGGACCATATATGTATGAGCACTAATAGTTTCTAATAAAGGAGGAAAAAGAATGAGAACGGAGAGGCAACCTGAAAAGCATCTGAGGGACTAGGACCAAAGAAAAATAAGTAATCACACCAAACTTCAGTTTCCTCAAAGAAAGGTGATCACATCCCCCACACTAAGGGTAGTGTGGAGATCAAATGAGAAAATGCACAGACACTTAACCCTAATCCTTTGCCAATGATGGGACATTTAAAGAAATGGAATATTGTTTTTATAATTGGTGATTGTATTACCATGAAACCATACAGTGCCAGATTTTATGGGGTATAAAAAGACTATCTGATAGAACTTTCTCTCCAGTATAAGAATTTCCATTACAGTAAGGGATCCTAAACACAACTATTAGAATCCACTGAGGAAGCCACAAACATGCACAGTCTGATTCAGGACTGAGGCAGGTATTTGCCCCGGTCCCTATTTTAGGCCCTGAAGCTTTTACATGAGCCTAAAAGAATGCTCCAGATAAAAAACTGGCAGGATGGCTGGACGTTTTCAAAATGCACAGGCCAACTGCAATAAATCTGATGCTACTTTTCGGAAACCGCATGCTAAAAATAGTCATGGTTTTCCTGGTTGTGGCATTATTTTGATGTTGGTCTTTGTGACCTATCTGTTTTTGCATCTCTGCTGTGTTCCAGTCTTTTTTTTAACCTCCTTTCACCATCTATGTCTGCAGTATCCAGAAACATCCATGCTTTCATTGATGCTTTAATTCATGTATCCCCTTATTTATTCATCTATTTATTCACCCATTTATCCTTCCCTTTATTTCCACAAAGCCATCGAGTCTTTTAATTAGAAAACAAACATTTAGTGGGGTGCCTGGGTGGCTCAGTAGGTTAAGTGTACAACTTCAGCTCAGGTCATGATCTCACGGCCTGAGAGTTCAAGCCCCGTGTCAGGTTCTGTGCTGACAGCTCAGAGCCTGGAGCCTGGAGCCTGCTCCGGATTCTGTGTCTCCCTCTCTCTCTGTCCCTCTCCTGTTGGTGCTCTGTCTCTCTTAAAAATAAATAAGAATTTAAAAAATTAAAAAAAAACAAACAAACATTTACGGGAACCTGGGTGACTCAGTCAGTTAGGCATCTGACCCTTGATTTCAGCTCAGGTCATGTTCTCAAGGCTCATGTGTTTGAGCCCTGCCTCCAGCTCTGCACTGACAATGCAGAGCCTGTTTGGGATTCTCTCCCTCTCCCTCTCTCTCTGCCCCTCCCCTGTTCTCTCTCTCTCAAAATAAATAAATAAACTTAAAAAAAGGGGAAAAAAGCATTTATAGGGGCGCCTGGGTGGCTCAGTTGGTTAAGCATCTGACTTTGGCTCAGGTCATGATCCCATGCTTTGTGACTTCAAGCCCAGCGTCAGGCTCCATGCTGACAGTATGGAGCCTGCTTGGGATTCTCTCTCTCACTCTCTCTGCCCCTACCCGACTCACTCTCACTGCCTCAAAATAAGTAAAGAAACATTAAAAAAAAAAAGAAGAAAACAAACATTTATCAAGTACCTGCCTTTCTATGGGCACTGTGTTAGGCACTAGAGACTCTAAGGGAAAAACAATGTACAGTGGGGATATAGAAAGCAAACACATAATTAGATAAAAATAACATGATGGGAGTACAGGGTTGAGACGCTCAACTAGCTTGAGAATAGGTGAGTGACAGAAGGCTTCTTGGAGGAGATGGCAGTTGGACTAATTCTTGATGGAGATTTAGTTCAAGTGGAGAGGACGAGAAGAGCATTGTAGGCACACATGATAAAGAAGCCAAGAGCAGAAGAGCCTGGCATGGGTGCAGACTGCAGCTATTCTGGGAGGCTCTTGCTGAATGAGTGCCTGACGCACTGAGGCAAGTGACCTAATCCGGTGACCACAGTAAATTATTTCAGCTCTACCTCGCACATTTATTGTAAAAATTAGATGTGATCGTTTAAACGAGTCCATCAGAGTATGTGACACACAACAGGTGCTAAAATAATATTGTTTCTCAACTCTCATTTCTTCACCATTGTATCATTTGCCTTCCTAATCCCAGAGTGCCTAACAGAAAGTAGCTGTTCAATAGCTTCCTTAAATTTAATTTAGCAGCTTGACAGCCAGTCTGTTTTAACTTCCTTTTCTTTTTAAAAAATATTTATTTATTTATTTGTTTATTTATTTGGGGGGGGGGAGAGAACAAGAGCACATGGGAGGGGCAGAGAGAGAGAGGGTGAGAGAGAAAATCCCAAGCAAACTCCACACTGTCAGCACAGACCCCCATGTGGGTGGTCGACCTCACAAACTGTGAGATCATGACCTGAGCTGAAATCAAGCGTCAGTTGCTCAACTGGCAGAGCCACCCAGGCGCCCCATTCATTAACTTCATTTTCTTTCTCTGGGGACACTGAGGGGCACAAATAGAACAGCCTCTTCTCAAAGCCTCCTCATCCTTCTCTGCTTGGGGAAGTCGCTCCTATGTCTCCAGGGCAATCTGTCTCTCTGCCTCTGTGGAAATCTCCTCTTACACAAATCCTGTAATTACAGGCTCCCACCCCCTTCACTGGAGATGCATCTGTTGCCCTAGATTTGCACCCATTTGATTGTGGAGGGATAATCACGGGGCCTGCTACAGTCTACAGCTTGGCAAACACAGAAAGAAACTGAATAAATTTTTGGTTTCTGCAGTAGGAATCCCCCACTTACATGACACCCCTACTTCCTGTTTGCCTGCACACTTGAGTTCAAGGCACAAAATCTTGTTTCTTCATTTTTCAAAAAACATGTAAATTAGACAAGCAGTAGAAATACGCCTTAGTTTTTGTTTGTTTGTTTGTTTGTTTTTTTGGATTGACAAAAATTGGGAGGCTCAGAGCGACAAAGCATTTGACTTCAGAGTTTTATTGCCTCTATGGGGGGAAACAAGAGAAAGCAAAAAAAAAATAAAAATAAAAAAAATTTTAAAAAAGCTTTTCTCTTAAGATTATCTGCTTTTGATGTGTGTGTGCATGTGTGTAAGCCTATACATTATTAATTCAAATTATATATTCAAATTAACTTAAAAAATATTAGGAACGTATACATATTGTAAGAAATCTAGAAACACAGGAAAGTATAAGGAAGAACCTGAAGTCACACATTTTATCATCATTCAGAGATAATTTTGGTTGATACACAACATGCGTACGTGTCTACATAAAACTTTTACAAAATCGGGATTATATGCACACATAATTTTTTTTTTAATTTTTTAATGTTTATTCATTTTTGAAAGACAGAGAGAGACAGAGCACAAGCAGGGGTGGGGCGGAGAGAGAGGGGGACGCAGAATCCGAAGCAGGCTCCAGGCTGCGAGCTGTCAGCACAGAGCCCAACGTGGGGCTCGAGCTCACGAACCACGAGATCATGACCTGAGCTGAAGTCGGTTGCTCAACTGACTGAGCCACCCAGGTGCCCCTGCACACACAGTTTTTGTTTCACTTAACTTTATGCCATAAACATTTCCCCAGGTAGTTAAATATTCTTCAAAAACATAATTTGGTGTGGATCTATTTGTGTTTGGATCTGTATTACTGGATCATCTCCTGCTATTCGATTTGAGGGGACAAAAGGAAACAAAAACAACTGGGGAAGAAAGAAGCTCTGAGTTCTACCCCTCGTTCTGCAACTTAAGAAGCCTCTCCCTTGTGTGTTTCCATCTACCTGTCTGTGAAATGGGGACGATGGTGTCCTTTTACCAGTCAGATAGCCTCGTCTGGAGGCTCACAGGAAGCCCTAGTGATGGGCTTTCCCAGGACCACAGAATTGCCTGGTGCTGCCTGGATTACTGTGTTGGTAAAGATTCCTGTTGCTGTCCACTGGTATATGCACACACACCTCACGGGAAGTAGGCTTTTATCTTTCCTGCAGGCAGTGCTTACACGGGCGGTACAGTTCACAGGAAGCGGCTCTGCTCCAATTGTCCTCCTGTATTGTCTGTCTTGATGAAAAATGACCAGTTATTATTTCCTACCTTTGGGTCTGGGAGGCCCGAAAGAAATCAGTAGCCACATAAAATAGCTGCTGTTATTGTAACAGCCTTTTCATTGATGGATTTAAGTGTAAGGTGTTTGGTATCGATTGCTAGCATCTGTCCTGGGGAGGCTGCGCTGTGGGGAAAGCAATGATAATGGTTGGAACGGCATCACCAGGGGCTACTGCATGCTGAGTGGTTTCCTAAAAGCTGGAAGAGAGAGTGTATTTGGGCTATGGAGGTATCTTGCTTTGCAGAGTAAGGGTACACCCACCAAAGGTGTTTTCAGAGGGATAACCCTATAAAGGTAAGTGCTGCTTCCTTACAGGATTACTTTCTGATTTCAGAGGATTGAAATTTTCATTTCCACTTTGCTAGTCAGTTGTTTCTTTATTCTTATCTTTCAATACTTTTGGTCTTCCTTCTCTGCAATCAGCACTGAAATGCAAAGAAGTGACCCAATAATGATGCACACTCTATCTCTTAAATGAGTCCTGTAATACAATAAAACACTTAAATATTTATCTCCCCTTCTGTACTTCCTTTATTTCTGCCTTTTATATTTCCTTCCTTTCCCTTTCATGCTTGAATTGTTCCCTCCACCACACTGTTGACCTTCAGAAAATAAAAGCAAAGAGTGTCTACCACATGTATAAAGATGAGATGTGAAGCATTATGAGAAACCAAAAGTTGGTTATGATGTAGTCTTTGCCATCAGAGAAACCCACTTATGTAGAATATATAGGCATGTATACATTCTCATGAACAATAGTCTTAGTCCAGAGTGGAAGCAAAGGTAATGGAGTAGAGGGGATAAATTCAGAGGACAACCCAAAAGCAGGTGACGAGATATGAAAAGCTGAGCAGGAGGAGGGGGCAGCGATGACTAAGAAGTAAGCCTTAGTCAACACTGTCTTTGACCACTGATGGAAAGAAACAGAGTGGTTTCCATCATAGGGGAAAATCAATTCTGTCACCCAAGTAGAAATGACTGGTCAAACATTAGAACTCTGGTGCTTAGAACCTGAACAGAGATGGGGATTGAGGAACCACTGGCAGATAAATAAAGCTGGAATTTTAGAGTAGGTAGGGTCAGAGAAGGGAGAGTGTCCCAATTGTCAGTTTCATGTTCTTGCCCTAACACCACTGCAATACCCCAGAAGAGGCAGACCTTGGTAATTGTGGTCTCCTCATGGAGGGAAGAACAAAGTGGTAGGAAGTCAGGGAAGGTAGTGTTAATGTGTTACAATTTCAAGGGACCCTAGGGCACTGTAAGGTGAGTCCCCCTCATCTAATAGATCGAAGAACTTGAGCCCAGGGAAACAAAGACTAGGTCTATGTTTTCGATTCACATTTCTCAGGTTCTTGAATCTGAAAGAATCACCTCTAAATCCTGGAACAGCTACTTACCAGCCCTCAATAAAGCTAACCCCTTTGAAGCTCTCTTTTCTTATCCATAGAATACCACCTTGTGGGTGAGATCAGGTGTGCGGTGCATCTGATGTGGTAGTGCTCAGGACACAACCTCCAGTGCTACCCCCAAGCCAGCATTCTCTTTTGAAAAGTCATAGGGACTATTGCAAATCATGTGCCCTCCATTTAATAGTGTACATCCTCCCTCCTGTGAACCCAGATGGATGGAGATACACGTTGGTTAGGTTGTCTGGGTGTTTGTCTCAAATGCTAATGATAGCTCACTTTGGCAGAAAAGCAAACTCAGGCCAGTGGGGTTCTTGGAATATTAGTCCTATTTGTTAACAAAAGAATTTATCCGTCAACAGGACCTCCTGAGCAGGCATCTCACACAGAGAGCTCCAGAGGCACAGATGTGACAAGCACTACCCTCTCACAGGGAGCCCGAGAACCATTATTACTCCCTTCTCTGATCTAGAAGATGGCCCAGCATCTTCTAATATACCCCCCCCACAACCTCACCAAGCATATAATTTTAAAACATGCAGCTCAGAAACAGAGAAAAAAACTTGTTCAATATCACACAGCAAGTTGGTGCTGAAGACTACAGAAGAAATCTAACTTCCCAGATCCTAATGAAAGTGATTTGTCTCTCAGTTAGAGATGCTTTGTGTGCAAAGAGCTAACCACCCCAGCTGTTGAGTAAGGCTGACCACCTTGTTAAATTTTCTTAAGACAGTGAGAGGAACACTTGGAGTGTTTCTCCACTCATTTTACCAATAAATAGGTAAGGGTGTGTGAGAGAAATGGACCCAGTGAAATTAGTCAAGGTATTGGAATTCAGGATGAGAGATCTGGGACAGAGACTAAGACAGAGAGAACTCAATCAGAAGGTAAAATGGAGAGAGAAGGAGAAAGATGAAGAGAAAGACACGGATATGGGGGTTAAGACGCAAGTGGCAGAGAAAGCTGGTGAGGAAGCAGAGCCGCTTAGATGATAAGAGGAGGAGAACATAAGAAGAGAAGTAGGAACTGGCACAGAAGATAGAGACAAGGAAAACCAAGAACGAGAAGGGGATGAAGAGGTAGAAACCTCCAGAATAGAGAATGTGGTCAATAACACCATGTCAGTATGGTGACAGATGGTAACTAGATTTATCATGGTGACCATTTCATAATGTATTCAAATGCCAAAGGATTATGTTGTACTGCCCGTGCTGAAACTAATACAATATTGTGTGCCAACTATACTTCAATTTAAAAAAGTATAAAAAAATAAATATGTATTTAAAAAAAAAAAAAAGGAGAGGCAAACAACCAGGGAAATGTGTGGTTCTTGCAGCTAGCAACCAGCAGCCAGCAGCAGGGGGCATCAGAACTCCACGGATATTAAAAGATGATAAAGAGAGGAAAAGAGTATCAGAAGAGATTGAGGAGAGAGAGTGAGAGAGGAAAAGGGACAAAGAGAAAAGGTATGAGACACCCTCCGTGTAACTTGAAATTAGGAAGAACAGTGAATGCCTCTCCTCCTGGTATCCTACATTCAGTGGTATGGATAGCTCCCCGGAGCACTTCCTGCTCCACGTAAACACTGGAATTGTGGAAGCAATTGTTTTAAAGGATCTCAAAGACTTTCCCAAAGAGAAGGAGTCCAAGGGACAAGGCCTATACCTGACCACCCGGTTCACACGTAGTCAGAACTCATTCAGTTACACGTGGCATATCTAACTGGAAGGAGCTTACTCAAACATCCTCCCCCACTTCACCTCCCCCCAAAAAGAATTACTAAGAGCATACTAGGATATCTCTCAGATAAGGCAGTGATGGAAAAGTGAGCCTTGGAAAGGAAACAACAACAATGGATTGATGTCAGGATACTGTTTTTGTTTGTTTGTTCGTTCCAGTTTTGTCTTTTTCTCCTCATCCTTGCTGAGCAGATCTTATTCTCCCAGCCTCCTCTATGCAGCTCCCATTTCATCGGAGGTCTCTCCCTCAATCTCTTACCAGAGAGAAAAAGAAAAAGAAAAAACAAACACACAAAAATCCTTCCAGTTTCAGTTTTTAAGGTTTCTGATTGGCTCAGCTTGGCTCACTCGTCCATCCCCCTGGGCCAATCACAGTCACCAGGGCAGTGACATATTCTGATTGGCTCAGCCTGAATGACAAGTGCACTCTTGTGTAGGGCTGGAGATGTGGATATTCCATACATGAGGGTAAAAGGATCTACTGGCAGAAGGAGGGATTAGAATCATGATCCCTGAAGCCACACTGATTTAGGTCTACTAAGTACATCGTAAAGTAAGTTGACTGTTACTCTGAGCTCCTTTCCCTCATCTGTCAAATGGCATCAGTTACACCTGCCTTGCCCACCTCCAGGAGTTATGGTGGTCTGATTGGAATTCAGAGCGAATCACATTTCCTGCTGGCAGGTGTGCAGATATGCAAGAAACAGACTGAATAGGAGAATCAGGAGACTTGGGTGTTATTTTTGACTACGACACAAATATGACCGGCGATAAAAATTTGAGTAAGTTCCTTATCTTGCTGGATTTCAGTATCCTTAACTATAAAATATACATGTAAAATGTACAGGTATACAATATTTTTCAAACTTTTGTTGTCATTAGACCCCTCTGAGTGTCTGAGGAAAGATAGGTGCCTTTACTGCCCCCTCGATGTCAAGAAATTCAGGAATCCTCTACAAGTCTCTCCATAGACCCCAAGATAAGAACTTCTGGATTATATCGCCCTTGAGGTGATATCTGAGTCTACTCATTGGATTGAAAAGAGGGGCTGCATTCTCAGGGTAAAAGACAATTGTGAATCAAGCAGATGTAAGTCTTTCTTTGGTTTAAATCCTCTTCCCTGAAATATCATGCATGTTTCTCATTATCTCCTTCCTCTGGATTATTCTTTCTCTACTCTTCTTTTTTTCCCTCCACTACCTCATCTTTCCTCCTACAGGTAGTCAAGTGTGGGTGTGATTGAAGTTTCTTTTCCATCTGTGTTAGCGGCAGGGAGTGTTGCTGTCAGGGAAATGGATGGGACGTGTATCATCTCTTATCTGCATCTCCGAGAACTAAATGATTTCTTTCCCCCAACCAAAATAAATCAAAGGAGAGGAATTTTAATTGTAGTCACCAGGTGGTGAATTCAATACATCCACATAAGTCTCTGCGCTGGCAATGTTGGAGGAGCTTGCCTCTCCAGGCAGGAGGATAATGGGATTGCCAGCCTCAAGATGGGGGAAAGAGAGAACTCTGGGGATTGTAACAGCAGCTCCCTGGTGAGAAGGAAACAGTCAAGCAAGTCCTGTTAAATATAAAGGCCAGAGAAACATTTCCTTATGTCAGCGTTTTCTCCACTCATGTTCTATTGTAAACAGTTTCACCAAGGGATGCACAGGGGTTGCCCACATCAGCATGGCCCACACAAGTCTATGATGGATCATGTATCCATAATTTCCCCCTCATCAGTCAGTTTGGAGCAGTGGACAAAGCTCTAAGTCGGGGCTCAGGCAGATTTAGACATATATCCACTCTCACTATTATTGGAACTTTTCAATTAATAAACATTTATTGAGTGCCTACTGCATGCCAGACACTTACTGCAGACAGTGGGGATATATTAGCAAAAAAGAGAGATTTAGAGCCAAGTTAAACATACACTTAGCCTATTATCTAGCAATCCCATCACTAAGTGTTTACCTAAGAAAACATTTTCACAGAAAGACTTGCACATGAGTGTTCCTAGTAGCTTTATTCATAATAGGCCAAAAACTGGCAGCAGGCTAAATCTTCATCATTAGGTCAGTAGATAAACAACTTGTGATATATTCATTAGAGTGGAATACTACTTGGTAATGAAAAGAAACTACTGTTATTCAGAAAAATATAAATGAATTTTGAAAGCATTATGTCAAGCAAAAGGAGCCAGATACAAAAGGGTAAATACTGTATGATTCTATTTAAATGAGTTCTAGAAGAGGAAGAGTAAACCATAGTTCTAGAAATCAAATCAGTTTGTTGCATGGGATGGGGAGTGAGTCACAGAGAACTTTTAGGGGGTGACAAAAAATTTCTAGATCTAATTATAGTACATCTACTTGTCAAAACTCATCAAAGTGAATATGTTTACTTTCACATAAAGTATAATATGATAAAGTTGGAAAAGCAAGAGAGATTTATTCCTAGCCCACACATAGCTGTGTTCTGGTGTTGACACAAAATCAGCAAATTTAAGGCTAACCTAGTATTACAGCAGGGGGCAATAGGTGGTAAGATGGAAAACAACATGGTTTAGGGCTTAGCGAGTGGCAGGAGGAGAGAGTCGCTTTTTATGTGGTGTGACCAGAGAAGGCCTCTTTGTAAGCTGACATTTGAGAAGACCTGAAGCAAAAATGTGAGTTATGTGAGGAAAATGTGAGGAAAGGCATTCTAGACCAAGGGAAGAGCAGGTGCAAAGGCTTTGTGATGGTGGCATATTTGTCCTAATCAAGCAAAGGCAGAAATGAGGCTCAACTAACTAAGTGTAGTGGGCAAAGTAGGAAGGAATGAGGCCTGACTCAAGGTCTCAGAGGAAGAAAAGAATCCAAATACACCCAGGTCTTTGAGACCACTGCTTGGACTTTTGTTTTTGTTCTATGATGGAAAACCATGAGGGATGTTTTGACTTGGGGACTGACACAGGTTGACCAAGGTTGCAAAGCTTTATTCTGGAGAAGATACTAGATGTGGTTAGAGAAAACATATGGAAAACTTTTGTAATAATCTAGGCAAGATATGATGGGACTTAAATGGAGGTGATGGGACATGGTCACATGGTGGGTGTGTTTTGAAGGCAGCACTAATTTGTAGAAGGATTTAATGTGGGGGATGAGAAAGAGAGTCATCAGGGATGCCTTCCATGTTGGCCCAAGTAACTGGAAGGAAGGAGTACCACTGTGTGGCATTTGGCAAGGCACTTAACTTTTCTAAGTTCCAATCTTATTTCTGTAATAAAGGTACTAAATCCTGCTTCAAAGAGTTCCATTATGGAGTCAGGGACTGTAGATTGGGTGACTGAGACAGAAGGAATTGAATATCTTACTATGTATTTGCTCTTCATTAGTGAATTAGAAAGCATCTCTTTTGTAGAGGACTTCCGATCATGTTGTCTCAGTGATTATTATTTCCAGCTACCTGAGAACATCATTACACCCATTTTTCAAAGACTGGCACTTAATGAGGTGAAGTACTTTGCTCAATGTCAAACATCGTTGAAAAGTGCTAGAATCCAACCCAAGTCTCTTAATATCACATAATGTAAACCCTGGTGTCCTGACTCCAAACTGCCTTCTCCATATTTCCATGGTCTCTTCTAAAGAAACATTTCTCAAACATCAATACTAGGGAGGTGATAAAAAAGCTACAGTTATTGCAATCCAAGGTATCTCTTTGAGCCCTCTTCTTCAGAAGAAAATCATATTGATAGTAATGATAAAATAAATCTCTCTTGAGCAAATAGGTGAATGCCTTGCTTTTTTTTTTCTGGCATAATGTCATTTAATATTCACAGCCTACCCATAAAGTAAGTTTTAATATTCCTGTTTTATAAATGAGGATGAAGAAGCTTTAAAATTTTAACTTATGTAAGGTCAGACATCTAGGTCTCATAAGGTTCTGTAGCTTTGTCTGACAAGAAAACTGTTATATCTCACACAATATTTTCTCTACCTACCCTGATACCTTTTCATAGTTCCATCATTTAGGAGAGAGTCAGCAGGTGGTCCATGGCATCACTGTGTGCAATGCCAGCCCGTAAGTGTGGTAAAACACGTGGTGGAGAACCCAGTGGGTCTTGAATGTCTGAGTCCCAAGAAGTTCTCAGGTTTGTAGCTAACTGCAACCAGGTCATGATTGGGAGAGAAAGGATATCCAGTGAGTTCTGAGCCTCTAACATAGAGGCCAGGGGAGTTCCTACAGCTGGCCTAAAGAGGGAAGTTGTTCAGCTCAGATTCGGAGCTTTCTGCTGCCTTTGTGGCAACGCCATTAGGCAAATGAGCTGGTCTGAGGGAGGCCGATAAGGCTCAGGGAGAGAATGTGCGAGTCTTTCCAGAGGGGGGTCCTTTGAAGCAGCCACAGAACAATAAAGCTGTTGGCCTGAGATAGGAAAGGCCTTGAAAAATAACCAAATGAGGGCCTCTTCCTTAATTCCTTGGAGCTGAATTTTATCAGGAAGGCCACTTGTGCTTACAGAAAGCTCTAATCGCTCACAGTGGGATGCAGATTCTCAGTGCGACTGCAGTTGCTGATCAGGTCTAAATGTTCAAGATTCTGTCTAAAGACATGTTTTTCACTGTGCAGGCTGCCTGTTCTGTTCTCACAGCTTCTTTAGAGTTTAGTAAGCATCTGGACCATCTGAGAATCATGCTTGCCAAAGACTATTCCTTTCTCTCAGAAGAATAAGTTTTAAGTGATTCCCCCAGGAGGACAACACCTGTCTTCCTCATGCTAACCTCGACAAGGATGCATCAGGGTCCATGACTACCTGTCCACCGGGTCCCTCAAGATGGATGGCTGGAAACCATGGTATCAAGAGCTTCGACTTGTCAACATTTTCTTCTGCTCTTGGCCATTGGAAAGAACAATGGGTTTGGAACCAGAATACTCAAGTTCCAGTCCTTTAGATAAAGCTTTTATGTAAACCTTACATAAGTAATGACCTTTAATGGGGATTCAGCTTTCTTATTCCTGAAACAGAGAATATGGCCTTAATTCATAAAGTTGTAGAAGGGCCAATGACAATACTAATTTTAAGTTGTCTCAAATTGTTTCCGGTACTTGTAGCCTTACTCATACTGCACTTCTTTTAATTCTCAGATTTGCCAGGCTCCCTCAGCACCCAAGACTTCCTTTGCCTCTACATTCTGCTTTCTGCTTCTCACTGTCCACCACATTCCTTCAGCGGGTTCTCATTTACTCAGCTTTCCCATGTGAGTTTATGCATCATTTCCTCTGGGAGATCTGGCTTGATCATTTCCCTCAATCAGGATGCGAGATCCCTCTCTCATAGCACTCTGTTCTTCCCTGTAACAGTGATTACTTAAATAACCATTTTCTTGGTCATTTCCTGCACTAGGTATTAATCCATAAGTGAAAGGACCATATCTGTCACAGACTTGTGTCAAAGTTTAGTGTTTTTCTAGTTGATAGAACTCTTCCTTGCTTTGCCAACCTTTGACTCTCCTAATTAAATCAACATTCCCATGAGGTAAGTTGTATTAATCAGTACATACAAATAAAGAATTAATATTTAAAGAGGTTAAGAAACTTAGTCAAATGCTACTAGCTACTAGATAATGACTATAATTTGATTCCCGTTATCAATTCACTAGGTACTCTTTAAATTTTTTTTTCAACGTTTTTTATTTATTTTTGGGACAGAGAGAGACAGAGCATGAACGGGGGAGGGGCAGCATCGGAAACAGGCTCCAGGCTCCGAGCCATCAGCCCAGAGCCTGACGCGGGGCTTGAACTCACGGACCGCGAGATCGTGACCTGGCTGAAGTCGGACGCTTAACCGACTGCGCCACCCAGGCGCCCCTCATTAGGTACTCTTTAATTGCCACAAAGATGTATTAAAGGTTTACACTGCACCTATACAGATATTTTTACAATATGTATTTTACAAACACAGCACCATGGTCTCAGAGAGGGTAAGAACTCACACAAGGACACACAAAGAGTATACAGGAAAGCCTAGATTAAACTTGGTTCTATCAGATCCTGAAGTCCATATTCTTCATCAGTGACTGTCCCATATTCTTTTTCAAAGGCTCAGTAAGTTCCTTTGCACCAAAAAATTCTTTCTTTACTCCACCCAAGGTTTGGTTGTTTAATTTAAAGATGAACTCATTTTCTCTTATTCCTGTCTCCACAGATAATTTTTTTTTCCTGTTCAGTGTTCCTACAAATGAAATCTATGACTCTTGAATGTGGTTGCCAAGAAAGTTGAAACTGTTCCTAAGAATTCCATAAAAAAGGAATTTCTGTGTAATGAGTGAAGTACAGAGAATGGACCTACCATCTCTGTCCAAAGGTTAACTCTCAAGTTTTATTACAAGCTTATATTCAGAAAAGAGGATGACAAAGTATAACCAAGAATCCTTCAGCTATTTCATTGACACGATTTTAGGGGAGGGAGTTCAGGATCGTTAACTCAGGGAAAAGACTGGTGTGTGTGTGTGTGTGTGTGTGTGTGTGCGCGCGCGCACGCACGCGCACATGCTTGTGTGAGGCTGTGTAAGTTTTGTGACAGAAGTTAGTCATGATAGCAGTCTTCAAATATCAGAGACTGATAAGTGGGAGCTATGAGAATGAAGGTCTTTTCTTAATATATGAACATAGCTTTTAGAAGTCTGTTACTGCATATAAATAATAGAAAGGCATATAAATAATCTTGTGAGAATAGTAGACATACCAAAGGACCTAGGGTCATCCTATGTACCCACTTAGTGATTTCTAAGCTTCCTTTCAATTCTGAGAGTCCATTATTATATGAATTTAAGTTAGCAACTTCTAATGATAGTATGGAAAATAAATTTTGAAGTGTTGGCTAGAAATAGGTAAAATATGACCTATTCATAAGAGCTTTGTGGACCTTTAAATACATATTTTCTTGACTAGTATGTTGACAAATTGGTTGGAGGGTGTCTAACGGCCTCATCCACATGTCTGGCAGCTCTTTGGGATTGTTGACTTTGCCATCTTGATTCTCTTCCATGAAGCTCCCCACAAAGCTAATTCAGGCTTCCTAACATGGTGCTTGGAAAGTGATTGTGAAAAGAAGCTATAAGCCTTGAGAGCTCCTTCAGAAACTGTACAGCAACTAGTCTATTGGTCCAAGCGTGTTACAAGCTATCTCACGTTTAGAGGTTTAACATCTCACAGGGGTAGAAAAGATAATTTTACCTACTAATGGGAGGATAAAAAATGCCACATGGCAAAGGTACATGCACAAAGGCATGGGGGGAGTTTGTGGCCATAATTTCAATCAGAAGAGAAATTTTTTTAGCATCTTACCTAAATTCTTGCTGACTTCATACCAATCAAAATAATTATCATTTATGCCATACTAATGCATACTTTTCAAGTTTCCAGAGTTCTTTAAAAATTTTTTAATGTTTATTTATTTTTGAGAGAGAGAGAGAGAGAGAGAGAGAGAGAGAGAGAGAGAGAGAGAGATAGAGAGAGAATGAGAATCTGAAGCAGGCTCCAGGCTCTGAGCTGTCAGCACAAGCCCAACACGGGGCTCAAACTCGTGAACTGTGAGAGCATGCCCTGAGCTGAAGTCGGACGCTCAACTGACTGAGCTACCCAAGGACCCAAGTTTCCAGTGTTCTTTAATATTCACTTTCCTCTTTGATTCCTATAGCACTGTCTCCTACTAAATGATTGACTTAGGGCACATTGTTTCATACATCCAAGATTTAATTCCTTATTCATAAAATGGAGAATGTTCTTGCTCTTCCTACGTTTTCAGATTACTTAAAATCCAGTGGGATAATTTAGGAATTGTTAACAGTGGCCAATATTTGAGATTTTAGTGGGTTTTGCATCAAGAAAGGAAACTGTAGGGGATCATATCTCCTGATTGCCAAATTCTGAAAAAAAAAAAAAAAAAGAAAAGAAAAAGATTTATGAACTACATCAATGTATGAGTCCTGGATACAGTTTAGATTTTGAAATACTGGATTTCCTGAGACTGTACTGGTCTATTAGACAAAATAATGGATATATGAAATTAAGATTGTCCCACAATATCAGTTGGTTTTATTCCATGCTATGGTAGAAAGGTTCCATTTAACTCCATATCAACCAAAATCAAATGGTTTGAGAACACTGAGATATTGTTTAGCTCTTAAAACATGTCTTCATGGTTAGTCTACTCACCTGCTTTCCATTCTCTATACTAAAATTCTTTAAAGAATTTTCAAATCCCTTAAGGAACTTGTTTCAGGGACAGCAAGGAGTGGCAGGAGAGAATTATCCCTTATTATCCCTCTCCTCTGTCTCCAATATCCTATATATGATAGATCACCAAATCTCAGTGATGTTGTTATGGATGAGCATATCTAGGCTTGTTATCACTTGCTTAAAGACTTAGCTAGTTAGTATCAGATCAGAGAGTCAAATTTGGAACTTCTAGCAACAAAGCCCTATATTGCTGTGCATTCTGAAAATGCTACTTCTCAGAAAAATAGACACCTTCAAGATATTATCCTCTTGTAGAAAAGAAATTTAAGAGATTGAGTATAATTTGGTCACTATGAGCAGAAACAAATCAGACAAACTTTGGCATCTATGAGAAGAACAAAGAATGCCTACTGATGTAGTGTGTGCTACAGAAGCTGGATTAAGGGCAGGTAAGATCACTTGTTATTATGAGCACTGGGTGTTGTATGTAAGTGACAAATTATTGAATTGTACTCCTGAAACCAATATCACACTGTATGTTAACTAACTAGAATTTAAATAAAAATTTGAAAAGAAAAAAAAAAGAGCAGGAAAGATAATAATAAAATGCCCCTTCAATTCCTTAAAGCGGTCCCTCATTAATAATCCCATGGCCACACAATATCTGCCACATTCTCTTCCTTCTCTCTGCATCTTAGGGAAACAGAAGATATCTTTTGAGCAGGGAGCTCCCCCAGTTCTATTGGCCATATACATATTTCACTTCTTAAAAGCTGCTGACAAATGGCAAGATTCGTTTTAGCATCAGTCTACCATAAATTTATTTGCTTGTTAATGCAGCTTCCCCAGTTCGTGTTTTTGCTAACTAGGAGCATCAAAATGTCAATCTGTCCTGAGGGGTGTATCAACCTCATGATCTGAACTCAATAACAAGATTAGAGTATGAACTGCTCAAGAGCACACACTGCCTCAAGAATCAAGGCATGCTGGAATCCTAATACCAGAGAATCCTACAATAGTAGAACAAGACGTGTAGAATCATAGATTGATATGCTCTTCGAAGTGGATGGAGCCTTAGGGTCCATCCTGTCTTGTTTTGCTTTGTCTTTTTACAATTGCCCCACCCTCATAACCTTAGTTTCCTTGTATATGGTATTGACGTTTAGGGATGGATGAATTCAAAGTCTGTTATTATCTTTACACAATAATGGGCATCCTAGCCCATTGGAAGACAGAAAGAGGAGATTGGATAAACTGGCATAATTCAATTTCATTGAGAGGCCCTTGGTACTAAACAAAGACAGAAATGGACATGATTAATCATTATCATGGTACATGTTTTTCTTGTTTGTTTGTTTAAGTGTGTCTTTGCCTCTATCTCCTTATTTTGGTAAAGAAGCCCTTGCTTTTCCTTTGGAGCATCGTCCCTCCTCAACACTCTGATATTATCTACAAGGGTTGATCCAATTCCCTGGCCCCAGCCTGACAATCGGTTTATTCCATCTCCCTAGCCATAGTTTATGAATAAGCATGGGACCCCACTTAATCAAATGAGAGTGAACACTGGACTTTGATAAAACATATACAAAAGAAGTACTATCTTTTCTCTTGATGTAATGAGATACTAGCCTGACATAGTAACAATCTTCTGGCCATATTGTAATAAAAGCCCATTGAGAATGAAGCTACCAGAGAGAAAAGCAGAATGAAGATACTGAAAGACAAAAGCATGTTAAGGCATAGATAGAGAGACTCCATATTCCTCATCAGCCATAGTGAGGCAGGGCAGTGTGGCAAGGTCAGGACAATGTTCTCTCTGTAGAAGTGGTGTACCCTCTGAGGAGGTGATGAGTTGCATATCTAAAAAAGAGGTAGCTAAAAGTTAAACATACAACTACCATGTGGCCCAATCATTTGAATCCCAGGTATTACCCAAGATTAATAAAAGTGTATGTCCATATAAAAACTTGTACATAAATATTCACAGCACCTTTATTCATAACAGCACCAAATTGAAAGCAATCCAAATGTTTACCAATAAATAAATGGCTTAAAAACATTGCAACATGTTTATAAAATGGAATACTACCCAACAATCTAAAGGAATAAGTTATCAATACACACAACAGCGATGAATCTCAAAATAATTATGCTGAGTTAAAGAAACCAGACAAAAAAGAATGCAGGATGAATGATTCCACTATAAAAACTTCTAGAAAATGCAAACTGATCAATACCAACAAGAAGGTAGGTCAACAGTTGCTTCAGGACAGAGGTGAGGGACAAGGATTGAATTAGGAGAGATTATAGATGGGTACGATTAAACTTTTGGGGGCTTCTTTTCTTTTTTTTTTTTTAATTTTTTTTTTCAACGTTTATTTATTTTTGGGACAGAGAGAGACAGAGCATGAACGGGGGAGGGGCAGAGAGAGAGGGAGACACAGAATCGGAAACAGGCTCCAGGCTCTGAGCCATCAGCCCAGAGCCTGACGCGGGGCTCGAACTCACGGACCGCAAGATCGTGACCTGGCTGAAGTCGGACGCTTAACCGACTGCGCCACCCAGGCGCCCCATGGTGGAGGGGGGGACTTATTTTCTTGATTGCAGTGATGGTGATTGTAGTGATGCATGCTCAAAATGTATCAAATTGTACAGTTTATATATGTGTAGTTTATGGTAAGTCAATTTTCTGCAATAAAGCTGATAAAAACAAGGAATATGGAGCCTATGTTGGCCTGAGTCCCCTAGTAGGGAAGAGGAACCCTCCCAGCAACAAATAAACTATATTAGAAAGAAGTCTTGCTGCAATACTGCTGTGTGATAAATCATTAAAAAATTCAGTGCTTTAAACATTGACCGGTTACTGTCACATTTACAGGTCTGTGAATTGACTGCAACTTGGATGGACTAGGCTACATTCCAGGATCTAGGCTGGAGGTTGGGTTCAGGTCTTTTTCACATGTCTTTTACTCTTATTAGAGCAGGAGCTATACAGGCCATGATGTCTGCTCTATGTGTCCCAGTATGGGGCCAGATGGATGGGTAATAGCTACCTAAGCCATATTATTTTCATGGTGGATCACATGAGTGTGGGAGCCCAAGCCAAAATAGATAACTATATGTATGGCCTCTGCTCTTGTGATGTCTGCCAATGTTCCACTGTCCCAAGCAAGTACTGATTAAACCCAACTTCAATGGGGTAGAAAATAGACTCATTCACCATGGAAGAGGAAAAGCAGTGAATATTTATTTAACATCATTTACACTATCACATATCTGTACCATAAGCCAACAAACAGACCTTTGAATGTTAAGCCATTAAGACGCCTGAAGGTTCTTTAACACATGAATTTGTGCCCATACTAAGAACATCAGATATGAACTCAGATCCAATGGTAACTGCAAGTTTCCATTTTATCAGCCAATAAATTTCATTTACTTAACCCCATTTGAATTAGATTTCTCTCACTCGTGCCAAAAGTATCCTATTATAATCATGCAGAACAATGACTAGCAAAGAGAGAGTCCAGTGAAACAAATTATATCTATAATTAGCTGAGCACTTACTATGTGCCAGTTGCTTCACATTAATTATGTCACTTAAGCCTCATCATATGCATCAAGGTTGGTATTATACACTAGCCTTTTATTGAGAAAATGGAGATTTAATGTCTCAAGAAGAACACGAGTCAAGAAGCAAATCCAGGTCTGTCAAAACCAGGACCTATTCTCTTTCCAAATTACCATGTTTTTGATCATGAGAATATCAACAAAACATGGCACCAAAGGCATTTACAATATTTCTTTGTCTCCAGACAAAGCTGAAATTCATTTCTTTCTCAGACACCCGACATCTATTCTGTGTGTTTTAACTCTCTCCTACAACCTCCTTCAATTGTTGTTGTCAGTCTTTACCCTTAGACCTAAAATTTCTTCCTCAGTGTAAACAATGTGGTGTTCATTGAGAAAGTCATGCATGGGCTGTCCAAAAGCTTGTCTTGGAATTCCCTGATCTCCCATCAGTGGTTGTAAGACCTTTGGAAAACCACTTAAACATTCTTCCTTTATAAAATGAGAAAAAAAAATTATCTCCTATTTACCTGATTGGATAGTTAAATATGATAAAGTGAAAGCAATTTATAAACTCTAAAGTACTTTAAATATCATGTAGGATTGATATTTTCATCATAATGAAAGTTACTAATAATGATTTGGGGCAACTAATCTCTATTGGTAGAATTTTAGCTGTTATAACAACTGGTGCTAGGATGGGGATTTATAGCTAGAGGAGGGTGTTCTTGCCAAAGGACACTTAATTTAGACCACGTAGACAGACACTGTATCTGTCTCCGTATAGGACAATAACCTTTGCTACGTGTAGTAGATTCAATACCACTTCTAGCTGTAAGGTCTCTAATTACCCAGGGCTTTCTCCAGCAATCTACAGCCCACTCCATGACCATCAAAAGATCTCCCAACACTGGCTGTGATACTTTTTCTTTTCTCTAAGAGGTCTTTATTAACTCCTCTGCCTCGGCTAGGTCCTGGAGGCAAGGTAGGTGATTAATGGCCCCTGAATTATGATCCGACCAGAAAGACTGTTGGTGGAGATTTATACTCAGAGCAGCAAGCTAGAATTCTTTCAACCCAGGTACTTGACATTCATTGCACAATTTAATTGTAAAGAGTAGTAGTTAATGAGAGCACAGGGGAGGAGGGGGAAATAGGAGCTGAGGTCTGGGCTGAAGGCCAGTGCTCTCGGCAGGGAAGTTACATCTGGGGCAGAGGATGAAGCACAGAGTGGACAAATTGCAGCAACAGAATGGGATTTTCATCATCATTATATTTTGTCAATAAGGAAGCAGAGGCACAAAGAGACTAATGCATAAAGATAATAGCAACAACAACTGCCTTTTTGTTTTAGTACCTTCTATGAACCAACCTCTAGGTAGGCAACTTTACAAGCACCAAAGCTAATCTCAAAAGCAATATGGTAAAGTTAGATATCATCATCTTTATTTTACAGATGAGGCATTTGAGGCTGACTGAGATCAAGTGACTTGTTCACGATCCTGTAGCAAGTCTTGGCTCTGAGATTATAAAGAGGGACTGTATGGACTTTGAAATCTCTGCTCCTTCCCTTTATTGCTACCACCAATGTAGAGTTTACTATATGCCAGGCACTGTGTATACATCTTATCACTATTGTGAACACTTTACAAATGAGGAAATTGAGATTTAGTATGGGAAAGTAATGTGCCCAAAGCCCTGTCCTGAGCAAGAGGCAGAACTGGAATTCAAAACAGTTCTGACTGATTCTGGCAATGAATATCTTAACCACTACTATATCCAGCTACAGCTGCCACTAATAACCAACACTCTCACCATATACCCAATACTATGATTCAAACCCATTTTTAAGATACACACGACTATGGTCATGCTGCCTGCAGACATTAGGATGAGATGAATTGGGGGCAACAGGGCAGAATGTAAAAGGATGTGCTGTTTCTGTTATCACTGCACCAATATAGTCAATCCAATGGCATGAAGGAGACCCTATTTTAGTAACTGACCATTACATTTATCAATCCATGGAATCCACAAGGATTGTGAGCTCAAAGTTAAAGAGTTAGCCATTTCCTACACTGGAAAAACCCTGCTGCTTAATGAAACTACACTGTCTTCTAACTGATTGGAAAATTGAATGAAACAGGCTGCCAAGATGCATGCAAACCTCTGAGCCCTGCTAAGCTTCCCTGTATAAATAAATTGCAAAAATAAAGTATCTTTTTTACTCGCATATAAAAGCAAGCAAATGAATGTCTTTTGCATAATTGCTACAAAGGGCCCCAACCAGCCATTTCCATTTGCAATTTCATATTTCAATAAAGTTTTATTTATTTTCATTTGCAAATGTATTTGCTGCTTGTGAAGAAAAGACTCATCATTCCAACTAGTGCCAGATTGTTGGGAGGAGCTTCCATGCCCCAAAATGGCCTTTTTGCTGACCAGGAGACCTCTGAGCTTGTCTCCTTGCCTTCCCTTTCCCAGCTGTCCCTGCCTATTATTGTATTTATAATTTTCTTTCTCTCCCTACCCAATTGCCCTCTTACCTATAGACTACAAATGTGCTCACATCCACCCGTTTAATAAATATTAATGGAATACCTACTATGTACCAAGAGCTGTTCTGAACACCAGAGATACACCAATAACAAAGCAGACAAGAAGACTTGCATTCTTCTTGGAATGAAAAGATCCAGACAAAAATGTGTTTGTTCAGGGCAGGTGCTTGGGGTAGGCATAAGCAGTGTTAAAACATTCCATGATAGTGGGCAAAGAAGGTGTGTAGGTCCTGATGTGGGAAAGATCTTGCTGCCCCTGTGAAATAGGGAGACGTGTGGATGGAATGGAATAGGTGAGGGAAGAGTGGCAGGAGGTGAGTCTGAATAGGAGGCAGGAGTCAGAGACCATGGGGATCTTGCAAACTATGGCAGGTATATGAGAAACAGCATGTTGCAATAGAAACAAACAAACTAAAAACTAAAGATCAATGGAGCATTTCTTTGGCAAAGGAATAGAAATTCCTTTGTTTGAACATCAATTGGATTTCTAAGTTCATATCACTTACAATGTTTATTCTCCAGTATCTGTAAATTGTGGTAGGAATGGTGGCAATCGATGTGACTCAGGATCCTTGAATACTCAAATTTAATCTTGACCCAGCCAATGCCCATGAGAGCTCTAAGGAAAAGCTATTCCCCCAGGGGACATGAGAAGGAGCAAAGTGCACTCTTGATGTTGTTTATTCAAAACCAGGATGGGCTAAGCTGGGCCCATATAGGTGACTATTTTTGCCCATGCCAAGGTATCACTACTATGATAAGAAAAGGCAAATCCAAGGAGAAAATCAAATAAGAATATATCATAGATAAATATTCTCTCCCTAAGGCTGAGAGCTTAGCTGATCTTATCTGTCAGCATATGGAATTTTCTTGGTTCCCTCTAGTTTCCAACTGGGTGAGGGTTTGGCAGTTTCAGCTTTAGCCTTTTTAAGGAAGAAAGATAGGGAAAAATGGAAAGGAGAAGAAGTAGGGTAGATGAGAGAAAGAAAACATTTGCTCCCCAGATTAAAGAGAAAGATGCTCATTCCAGGCCTCCAAGGATGGGGTTAATAACCAATAACCCCTTGGAAGAAGCTCTGGGGCCAGCTTCCATCTTAGTCTAACTTTCCTTTGGGGACACTTGGGCCTTGCAGTTTTCGTCAAATCAGAGGATAAGGGAAGACTCAAGAAGCAAATACTAGAATCATGCTATTAAGGCACATGAGAGCTTACGTAAATCATTAGCAAAATTAAAGGATCCAATTTCCACCCAAATTTGTAGATCAATCGATCACAAGAAAAGAACTTGTCCAGTTTTAGTATCACCAAAGATGAGACCAAGAACAATTTCCTTAAAAGTAGTATTGTTAGTTGAATGTATTAGTAAGTGCTGAAATGGAATAAGGGAGACTTTCAACCAGCCTCAGAGCCCCAGATTTATGGAATGCTGGAAAGAACATCAAGAGGCAATTTCATTGATTCCCTGACTCTATTTTGCAGGTGAATACATTTGTGATATTAGAACTGAGTTAGAACCCAGCTGCTTCAGATTCCTTGGCCAGGACTGTCTCAATAGTACCATGTCCCTCCTTCCAAGAAAGGCTAGGACATAAGGCATGAGGCATGGTGTTTGGAGTTTTTCCAAATGGTTGGAAGCTTGGCCCAAGCTACCTCAATATGAAGCTGCTTATCTGGTGATGAATGCTATTATTTGTGTCCATGGCACTTACCATCCAGTGCTTACACAGAAGGATAGTAATGTATAGCTGTTACATGTCTGGATCGGACAGAGGAAGAATATCAAATGCAAGACCTGAAGATTTCCTTGGCTTTCCTTGGCTGTGGCTAATAGTAATTGTCTCTGCATTCTATAACCACCATTAGATTTCCCTTTAACTCATTTCTACTCTTTGCACATTGCTCTCCTCAATCTCTCTCTCTCTCTCTTTCTCCTCTTATTAACTTCCAAAGGTCCCACTTAACCAACCCACCTGGACCTCAAAGATAAAGGAACAGAAGGGAAGGTGACATTATTTAGGCACCTTTAATATACTAGGCACTGGAGTAAATACTTTCATACTTGCCTTTCCATTTAAACTATATAATAATGCTGTTAGGGGTGGTTTATTCTCATTTACAAATGAGGAAATTTTCTCAAAGTTGAAAGAGTTGGTAGGTAATAAAACTGGAATTCAAATTCAGCTCCATCTGACTCCCCAAGTAGGCTCTTTCCATGTATCCTCATTTACATCACCACCCTTCTGCGTCTATCCAAACATCTTCTTGCTCCTTGTCCTGAGTATATATGACAGCACATTTGTTTAATAAACACTGAGATTCTATTATGTGCTAGAAATTGAAAAATCAAAAATATATGGCATGGAGTGTCCACTCTCAGGCAGCTCACAGTTCGTATATGCATGTGTGCTTGGGGGCTTTGGACAGATAAAGAATGTACATTAATAAGTACATCTTAAGACAGAATGTTTATTCATTCATTTATTCATTCTCTCAGCAAAGGTTTATTAAATACCCATTTTATGTCAGGCTTTATTCTGTGCCAGTGTATCAATCCTGGCTGCATATTAGAATAACCTAGTGCACTTAAGAAAAAAATAAATCCCTGGATCATCCAACAAATTCTATTCAATTGACATAGGATGGGATTCCAGAATCACTACGTTTTAAAAACCTCCTAGGGTTTTGTAAAATACAGCCAGAGGTGAAAAACACTCTTCCAGACTCCAGAGATACAACAGTAAACAAACAGGAGAAAAAGTGCTCAGGGAATTCATAAGATCTACATCCTCATTGTTCAGATGAAGGACGTGGTAGAAAAATGAGGAGAGCGGAAGAGGAAGCTGGAATGGCCAGATTGCACAATAAATCATCTTGGGCCTTAAATTCAAAGGCTTTGAAACAGAGGGAGGACATAAAGACTGAGGTATCTTCACATTCCACATTTCTGTGATCAGAACTGGGTTGAGGGGTCTACCATCCTGAGAGTTTTGATCAGATTGATTGATGCAGGGTTAGACTTACTTTTCTGAGACTAGGAGTCATTCATTTATTTAACATCGGTTCACCTTTAGGGGAGCATGGGTGGCTCAGTCGGTTGAGCCTCTGACTTCGGCTTGGGTCATGATCTTGCCATTCCTGAGTTCGAGCCTCACGTCTGGCTCTGTGTTGACAGCTCAGAGCCTGGAGCTTGTTTCAGATTCTGTGTCTCCCTCTCTCTTTGCCCCTTCCCTGCTAGCACTCTGTCTCTCTCTCAAAAATAAGTAAGTATTAAAAAAATTTTTAACATCAGTTCACCTTTGGGTAACTGGGTCAAAATCTTATTATATGGTAATAGTATCCACTTTTGGGAGGGGAGGGGAGTGCTTTAAAAAAAGTTTTTTTAAATAAAAAATAAAACAGTATCCAGTTTCTGAAGTTTCTTTGAAAGTCAAAGAAGATAATGTACCTTCTTTTCTGGCTTAGAGTAAGTGCCACCTTAATATTAGCTGTCATTCTTATTATCTCATTTTTTGTTATTATTGTGTAACTTCATATATAAGCAAATATGCTCAAATAAGGAATGTGACTAAGTCTGTAAAAGCAAGTGAATATGTTGAGTGCAAATAAATGAGATATATGCATTTAATATACTATAATAACATTATATGGGAAACACTTTTCTACATTTCTATAAATATTAACTTCTCATAACTCTGAGATGATACTACATTTTTACACTTTATTATAGAACAATTTTTAGATAAAATTTATAATTTGTAATTTATAATGAGCCCCCAAATACCTGTCTCCCACCTTCAGCAATTATCAACATTTTGCCCATCTTGTTTTATATATGGATTTTTACTTATTTTTCCAGAATATTTTAAGACAAATTCAGGACATCATGCCACTTTACCCATAAATATTTTAGTATGGAACTCTAATGAGGAAGTATCTATCTATCTATCTATCTATCTATCTATCTATCTATCTATCATTATCATCTATTTCTCTATACTTATGCTGTTTGTATACGGAACAAAATTAACAATAATTCCTTAATATCAAGGATTCATTCATATCAAAATTTCCTCAGTTGCCTCAAAAATATCTTTTTGACAGTGTAATCTGTTTAAATCAGACCAAAGTCCACACAGTGAACTGACTAAAGTGTCTCTTAAGTTTATCTTTTCCTGCAATAGTTTGAAAGAGTATTATTCTCACTTCACATAACAGATAAGGAAATTAAGGTACAGAGAGGTTAAGCCATGTGCTGAAGGTCACACAGCTAGATGAATTGATGTCACTATCTGTGACAGCAGAACATGTTTTGGGTATTTAGAGAGTTTCTCAGAAAGAGATGCTCAGTGTTCCCCACCACTGCCACCCTCTGCCTATCCCCTATGCCTGAAAGGCTAGATGGTATGAATTTTATCTTCAATCTCTACCTTCCTACAAATACTACAAGGATTCTCTGATTCCCAGCCATCAAATATCTGGTTCCAGCTCATTCAAAATGGTGAGGGAGAAGGCTATCTAAAATCTATCCTAAGAGTTTTTGTAGACACTGAGGTGAATGTGAAGTTTAGAAAAATAAATGTCCTTGTCTCTATGTCTTCTCATTCATTCATTTATTCATTCTAAGCATTTTTCAGGCTCCCCGTGGGCTTTACTCTGCACTAGAAGCTCTGATATATAAGAGGACAAGGAAGTTTCTGTCCTCAAGGAAATCCTCGTCTAGTGTGTATGCTGGGGTTGAGGAAGGAGGGGTTGCAAAGAGACAGTTCTAGTGCAGTAAGAAGTATTGAGTTAGAAGGGACAAAGGGTGCTATCAGAACATATGCTCCTATGAGGAGATACTTCTAAAAGTGAGCCTCTTCAGTGAATGGTGATTGGAGAGGAAGAGAAATGGAAAAAGAACCACATAGGCAGAAGGAACAGCAAGATGCATAGGTCAAAGAAATTCGGACTGATCCAGTTTCTAGAAATAGTGTGATCTGGCTTGAGCACAAATGTAAGAAGGGAGAAGTGTAGAGGTTTGTGGTTAGAGAGGGTAGGAGGGCGAGCGACATCATAGGCCATGGCAAAGAGCCCCTTGTTTTGAAGGAAATCTCTTGGAGGGATATATGGAGGAAGACACATGTTCAGATTTGCACATGAAATTCCTCTGGCTCTTCTGTGGGTATGATTATTGTCGGAAGAGGCTGGAAACAAGCAGGGTAGGTGCTGGCAGTGAGAGAGGTGATGAGGAAACAGAAAGCCTTATAAAGTAGAACATGGAGATAGAAGGGTTGCCGTGGGGGGGATCACTGCTTTGTAAAGTCTGGCTTCGGCTGGGTGGCTCAGTCAGTTGAGCGTCCGACTTCGGCTCAGCTCATGATCTCATAGTCTGTGAGTTCGAGCCCTGCATCGGGCTCCGTGCTGACAGCTCAGAGCCTGGAGCCTGTTTCGGATTCTGTGTCTCCCTCTCTCTCTGCCCCTCCCCCATTCATGCTCTGTCTCTCTCTGTCTCAAAAATAAATAAACGTTAATAAAAAAATATTTTTTTAAAAATAAAGTCTGGCTTCTCAGTTTCATGGCCCCAGAAACTCTACCTTACCTTTATACCAAAAGGTTATGGTGTTATGAAGGAAACATGGTATAATGAATGAATATAAAACAAGGGGGCAGATGATATGGACTCTTGCCCTGCCTTCACCTCTTTCAAATTGTGTCTTGCGGTCATATTGCTTTACCTTGCTGACCTGTTGTGTCCTTGACTATAAAGTGGGATCACTGGGGCGCCTGGGTGGCGCAGTCGGTTAAGCGTCCGACTTCAGCCAGGTCACGATCTCGCGGTCCGTGAGTTCGAGCCCCGCGTCAGGCTCTGGGCTGATGGCTCGGAGCCTGGAGCCTGTTTCCGATTCTGTGTCTCCCTCTCTCTCTGCCCCTCCCCCGTTCATGCTCTGTCTCTCTCTGTCCCAAAAATAAATAAACGTTGAAAAAAAAAATTAAAAAAAAATAAATAAAGTGGGATCACGACAGCTACATTCATTTCCTCAGAGTTCATGGGGGAGTTGAATAAGCCACACCACATGGAAGCAATTTGTAAACTTTAAAGAACTTTATAATTAGGCATCATATTCTAGGTTCTCTGAACCAGCCTCAAACCACAAGTAGTATCTTATGTGGACAAATAGAGGGTTGGGGTTCTGGCAGATTCCATTTCTGGGAGAGGCTTTACAATTCCTTCTTGCTTTGTACTGTGCTAGCAAATCCAATCTCAAAATATCCTCATAGGCCACATATTTGTCTCTCTCCAGTTTTGCTGTCACATCAATTTCTGATTGGACTTACAATTTGAGTGGGGAAGCGACTTTGGAAGAGACTTGAGTGCTGTCAGCAGAGGGGGGAGGGGGCCGAGGGAGAGGGAGGGGGCTGCTGTAACTCAACCCTGTTCTGGTTGGGATGCTGAATAAATATAAAAGGTAAGCAGAAACTCAATTAGTAACCCCTGAACTCGCCCCACGTTATCTCTGAGAACACACACCCTCTTCCATCCTATGCCTCCAAAAAGAGAGCAGGCTTCCTGTCAAGCTAAGGCAAGGAAGGATGCAGACCCAGAGGAAGCAGAGAATGAAGCAATTCATGGCTGTTTCTGCACCCTCCAGTGTCTCCAGTTCAGGGTTTCCTGTAAGGATTAGGCAGTTTCTACCTCAGACAGCTTAAAAGGACATAATTACTCCTATTATGTTCAGAGTTTCTTTTAAGTGCCTACTATGTGCTGCTCTTCCCTTCCTTTTCACATTCCATTAAGTGCTGGTTATCACTGTCCTTATTTTACGAATAGGAAACTGAAGTTCAGAAAAGTGAACTAGCCACCCAGCTACTGAGCAAAGGATCAAGGACGGCTCATACCTTAGCTCATTCAGTGCTCAAACTACTGTCGTTCTTTTCTCTGTCAGTTGTGTTACTGCTCTTCCCTGTCTCCCTCCCTGCAGTGCCTCTCCCAGTCTGAGGATCAGGCTCTGTGTTCACTGAAGGCAGGCGCAGCAATATGGAAGGTGAATGGAAGTGACAGGTGTCACTGCTAAGCAGAAGCTCTAAGATTCTGTGTCTGTTTTGTCATATCTCTTTTTTCGTTACCGTTAGACCGCCGAGGTCCCAGGTTGAGGTGCCCAGTCAACCTGGGTCTTAAAGTAGAGACCATATAGAGGAGAGTCACAGCCAAAATGGACATATAGAATAGAATCCTGAGATCTGGGGATCATTTGTTATACAGCATAGACTGGCCTAAACCAACTAATGTGCCATTTGAAGGAAATGAAGTCAAGAGATGCTAAGTATGGGGCACCTGGGTGGCTCAGTTGGTTAAGCGTCTGGCTTTTGGTTTCGGCTCAGATCATGATCTCATGGTTTTTGAATTTGAGCCCCACGTGGGGGGTCTGAGCTGACAGTGTGGAGCCTGCTTGGGATTCTTTCTCTCCCTCTGCCCCTCCACCACTTGCACACTTGCTCTCTCTAAATATTTTTTTTAAAAAATAAGAGATTAAGTAGTTGCCCAACTATTCAGTAGTAAAGCTGAAACGTAAAGTCAGCTCTGTCCTACTCTAAATTGTGTGATCTTGACCACTGTATTACTCTTCCTCTGTAGTTCTGTTTCCATGAGACTTTCCTATATTTTATAGTGACTGCTTTGAAACAACAACAGCTAATTTTAATAGGCTGAAGATTGGGAAGGTCCTCAGTAAGGAAGGAAAGTGGGTTAGGACAGGAATTTGTAATTTCAGTGAACGTACAATTCATCGGGGGATTCTGTTAAAACGCAAATATGAATCTAGAAATATGGGGTAGGACCTCAAATTCTGCATTTCTAACAACATCCCAGATGAAGCTCAGGCTGCTGGTGCTTGGACCACTCTCTGAGTGGCAAGCCTAGAGGGTGCCAGTTAGCTCTACATGGTGATGACAAAAAGGTAAAATAATGTAGTATTGCATTGCACAGCAGTTAGGAATGTACAGATAGTGTTAGGACTAGGGTCAGGCAAGCAAGGAGACAAGGGAGCAAAATTTAAGAAGGCAAAGTAGAGCTAGTTCTGAACTCGTGCCCTCAGGACCCCAAGTGTGAGAGCCTCTTAGTTTAATCTGCTGTGATTTTTTTCTAGGTTGATTCTGACAACTCAGGTTGATAACTGAGTTAAGACAGAGCCCGAAAGTGTACTCATATTTTATGTTCATACCAGTTCTAATGTCAGTGATCACTATGAGGCTATTCCAAGGAGGATGTTCTTAATAACAGTACAAATACAGATTCTTTTCTAATCAGACAAAAATAAAAGTTCAAAATTGTGTCATGCTTCAGCTAGTTTTATATTTGAAATAGATTATTAATTTTTAGTTTAGGTGTTTATTTCCAGAATTTCTACTTATCTTTATTTTTTTCTTAAGTCCTGTCCCTTTATTATATCTTCAAGTTTTTCCAAGCTTTCAGTTAGGCAATAGTATCTGTTTAATCAAATCCACCATCAATATCCTATTTTTCCAAACTGAACTGGATACTACTATAATAAGATATTTAAGGAAATACTTGTTTCTTATTATCTATATCTTGGATCTAAGTCTGAAAGCTGAGGTTAAAATATCCTAAGTCACTTATATTCTAATGAAGAACCAAAAAATTACCAACTTTGGGTCCAAGATCCTCCATTGACCCCTAGGTCTTTCCAAGAAGGAACAACCAATCCTATTATCATAGATACTGGTATCCCTCTTCCTTATTCCTTAGACTACAGGAGAAGAGAACTAAGGTAGTGAAGAGGATGGGGAGCATCAGAATCAGTTGAGTTATTGATGGTCTCGTGAAAGTGTTATTTTCTTGATACATAGCTTTTCCCTACCGAAGAAAAGGAAAATCTTAAGGAGGAAATGAAAAGGAAATTCTCAGCATTCTCCAGAGCAAATAAAAATAATACCAAGAAAATAATTCATAAAGATTTGGAATGTGTACAATGGAAGACTGGCATATTTTGTCCCAGATAAAGGACACAGAAGGTGCAAGAACACCTGGGGTAGGAGATTTGGAAAGGGATTCATATCTGTATGCTACTGGGAGAGACAATGCTTTCTTCAGCGAAAGTCTCCTCCAAGCATCCAATGCACACCCTAGCATGCAGCTCAATTTGTCTCCTTAGTGGACAGTCCCGTCTGCTCCTGATACGTGTTTAACTTCTCTTAGCCATCATGCCCCTCCTGTTTTCTCTCCTCTCCCTCTTTCTTCCTTACTTTTGTTTAGGTTTTCTGCACTTAAACATTCCCTTACTTTTATTGTAACAGGAATCTCAGGAGGAAGGTGCTATGTGTCATACCAATATGATGGTATTTGGAGGTGGGGTCCCCAAACCTAACAAAAATGGAGATAACCAGGGTTACATTAGGTCATGAGGGTGAGGCTCTCATGATGCCCTGATAAAAAAGACAGGATCTTTTTTTTCTCTGTGCCCACACCATGGAAAGATCATATGAGGACATAATTAGAAAGGGGGGCCCTCATCGAGAACCCAAGTGTGCTGGCTCCCTGATCTCATGATCTCAGCCTTCCAGTCTCCAGAACTGTGAGAAATAAATATCTGTTGTCTGAGCCACCCAAGCGATGGTAATTTGTTATAGCAGCCCAAACTGACTGAGACAGAAGGGGAGGCTGATACATGGTGTCTGTCCTCTATTTTGACTGGCATGTCTCTTCCATGATATTAAGTTGTACTTCTATCATTTGATGTTCACCTATATTATACATTGCTATTTATTTATTGTTTACATAAGAGGTAGAATGATCAGAAGGAAGAGAATGGGCTTAGAAATTTTACAGAACTGGTTTAAATCCTGGCTCTGTCACTTATCCAATCTTGGGAGAATTTAACTGTTTTCCTTTTCTGTGATATGCCAGTAATAACAATAATAATAATGGTAACAACGCAAAGTCAACAACATTTCTAGCATTGGTTTCCGTCATCAATAGATATTGAATATTTAAAACTACTTTGGTAATTAATTCATTTAATAAATGTATATTAGGTATCCACTATGTGTCTGGCCTCTACATGGGCACTAGAGATCCTACAATGAACAAAAGAAGTACCGACTGTACTCTCAGAGAGCTGTTGGTCTGGTGTATGAGTTGGCAAACTTAGTGCAAAGCCTATGGTCTAAATTCTGCTCATGAGTTGTTTTTGCAGTCTTTGAGCTAAGATTGGAATCACATTTTTAAAGGTTTTTGTTTGTTTGTTTTAAAGTAAATGTGACAGGGGTGTCTGGGTGGCTCAGTCGGTTAAGTGCCCAACTCTTGATTTTGGCTCAGGCCATGATCTCCACTGATTTTGAGGTTGAGCCCCTCTTTGGGTTCCATGCTGACAGTGCAGAGCCTGCTTGGGATTCTCTCTCTATCCTTCTCTCTCTGCCCACCCCCCTCTCTCAATACAAATAAACTTTAAAAAAAAGTAAATGTGACAAAGATCTGCACACAAAGCCTAAAATATTTACGATCTGGCTTTTTGCAAGGAATTACCTTTCTCTGGTCTAATGGAATAAATGCTTTTCACATACCAGTTCTTAGTCTGAAGTTCCTTGCATGGGTTTCTGATTAATTTCTGTGTTCCTTCAATTTCCCCATAGGCTTATTGTTGCCCTTGAAATAAAAATCAAAATTTTCAGATGGTTATAGGCCTCCCATGGGTGACCATGTACTTCTTTAGCCTCTTCTCATTCTACTCTTTTTGTACTCCTGCCACACTGGAGTTCTTTCTGTTCAGCAAATAATTGCACGCATACTTCAGCCCAGGGCATTGTTACTCCTCACTCCCCATATTCAGCTAGTATGCTTCCTATTTTTGTTCAGCATTCAACTTTAGGGTCACTCCCTGTGGGAACATTTCCTTGACTGCTCCGTGCTAGATCAGCACCCTCCTGCACCCCTGATTTGTTCTCATGGCTCCTGATATTCACGGTAATTTTATATTGTTATTTGTGATTATTTTATTACAGTAGCCTCCACAAGTTTGTTTCATGAGGGCAGGGGCTGTATGTCTTTTGCTTATTATTTTATCTCTAGCATCTAGGATCCTTGCCTAGTACTCAATAAATAGTAAATACATGAAAGAAAGAATGAATGATTCAGTGTCATGGCTGCTGAAAAGAAATATATCAGAAAGAACATAGGATTCTTGCAACATGGGAGTGCTTTCCTTTCCCAGGCAAATACACCCCCAAATGGAATTTCTGTGCCTCGATTTAAATAGTCCCTCATTCTCCCTGTATAATTAATGGAGACCCAGCGAGCTGTTTGTGCTGATACATCATCTGCACCACACAGCAAATGCATTTGTTACAGAGCTATCTGGGCCAAAGCTAATGAAACATTTGCAAATGTCCTGATTTACAAAGAGAAAATTGGTTCACCTGAATGACAAGGTTTGTATGTAAGAGAAATGTTCTTTGCAGTTTTCTAGCCATGTTCTGGGAAGCCTCAATTTCCTAAGGAAAACACATCAGCAGTCCCTTCAAAAGGCAAAGACCAGAGGTCACCTTGGAGCAGGATGAAGGTTCTAAGATCAACATTACTTTAATGGGATCCTCATGTGAGTTTCAGGAGGCCTGAGAAGCCTCTGAAATTGCATACATATTGCATGTTTGCATATGTGCACTGTTCTAAGAAAAAAAAATTGAAGATTAGGTTCTCATCAGAGTCTGTGTCACCCTAATAGTTGAAAGCTAGTAATCTAAGGAAATCCAGGGTTTCCCTAACTTTGAATTTGTTAGCTTTATAAAAAAAGATACGTTATAAGGAGTAGAGATGTGTTTAAGTCCTGAAGGGACTCTTTGTATTTCTACCCCCAACCTTCCCTGATCCACTGTGCAGAGGAGATTCAGATCAAGTTGGTGACATGACTTGCCCGGGGCTTATAGCAAGTGAGACACAAACTTGGGACAAAAATTCTGCCAGCCTGGTGTACTTTCCACCACAGCCTGCTGTCCACTAATAAGATAATCATTTCTTTCTTGTTTCATTTGTTTCCTCATTCACTCAGTTTGTCATTCACTTATTCTTTCTTACTGTCCCACACAGTCGTTTCCTCAATATGAGCCTTTAAAACTATTCAGTTGTGACCAGATCATTCCTAAGAATTTTAGATTCCATAAATGATTGATCAAGGCTGATAAATTAGAAGATGGAATACAATAGGAGAGTCCATTTATCTTTTTTTTTCTCCAAATGGGTCTCTCAAGTGTATAGTAAAGGAACACACACACACACACACACACACACACACACACACACATAATATAAATCCATAAGAACCAACAGAATTGAAGAAGAGATTTGGCACTCTGTGAGAGACTTCAACAAGTTTCAGAAATTGAAGATGGAAGAGTCAACAAAGAACAGAACCCACAAAATAAGCCTGCAGAGGGAGACACTGATGAAAAACAAACCAATTAGTCCTAAGAAGTCCATAAAGTTGACAGGTATCACAGAGGATGGATGGGGGAAATTGGGAGGCTGATTGAATGTCTGTGTACAAAGGAGCTGAACATTACTCCCCTCCTCAAGATTTTATCAGTCAGCAGTTGTACACCCAGACTAAGGACAGGAGATCAGAGGGAAGCTGAGTGATTCTAGAAAAGGGAATTTCAAATATGGTTTTTGTGACCAATCAATAAAATTAGCCACCCCCACCCCTTCAGTCTGATCTAAAGCTCAATGATAAGCTTCTGCCATGTACACAAAGCTTATGTTTTATGTGCCTAGAAGAATAACAGGCAGTAAAGGATCAACTAACAATTCAGAGAAGCTTCCAAAACAAGGGAGAAAATCTGAAACAAATAAATAGGAATGGGAAAACCAGGAGAAAATATACAAGACAGGGAATAGAGTAAAACTTCAGAACCAAAGCTTATTAATAATATAAGCTAGATGTTGTATCTGTAAAAAGGAAAAGAGTGTTATAAAAAAATACCACTGGAAAACAATAATAAGTCTTATAAATTATGGATATACATATCCAATAAAAGAGTTATAAGATAAAGTTGAAAACATATTCAGAGTAGAAACATACAAAAAATAAAAAGTGTGCAGGTTTGCCCTGCAAAAGATACTCATCAAGAAAATGGAAAAAAAAAAAAAAAAAGAAAAAGAAAAAGGCACATGCTGAGAGAAAATATTTGCAAAACACCTCTCTGTTAAAAACTGTTATCCAAAGTATACAAAGAACTCTTAAAACTCATCACAAAGTAAACAATGAAGCTGATTTAAAAATCAAAGACCTTAACAGAGACCTCATCAAAGAAGATATACGAATGGCAAGTAAGTTTATGAAAAGATGTTCCAGCATCATCTGTCATCAGGGAAATGCAAATTAAAACAACAATAAGATGCCACCACATAACTATTAGAACGGCCCTAATCTGGAACACTGACAATGTCGAATGCTGATGGGGACTTGGAGCAACAGAAACGTTCCTTTACTGCTGGCAGGAAAGCAAAATGGTATGGCCACTTTGAAAGACAGTTTGGCTGTATTAAAACTAAACACACTCTTACCATCATATGATCTAACAATCACTCCACTTGGTATTTATCCAAAGGAGTTGAAAACTATGTCCATACAAAAACCTGCACATGGATGTTTATAGCAGCTTTAATCATAATTGCAAAACTGGGAAACAACCAAGATACAGGCGAATGGATAAAAAAAATTTCGAGCTCTAGTTGGCTCCAATCCCAGGCTCCTGTGGCCACACAGTTTCTGCAGTACCTGTTTCTTGTAGAGCTTAGTAGCCAGCAGCACCCCTGGTCAGCAGTACGTCAACCCCCACCCCCAGGGCCCTCTTGTGTGGTTTTGTGATGTGTTCTTAGGCCACTCCCCACCATGGAGGGCATCCCCTGGTACTCCAGAGGACAGACTGGGGAGAGTCCTGCTGGTGACGCACTTCAGTGAATCTCCCTATTATCCACTGAACTGTGCCACATGCTTTCCAAGGAGACCTACAGCTTATCCTGGGGCTACAGGATGGACGCCTCCTCCTCTGCCATCCTATCACTAGGGATAGAGGTCCCTACTTGTATCTGCTATTCCTATATTTTTAAAAACTGTCTTTCATTTTTCTGGTCAATTCCCCGTTACTATAATGGCATGTTGCAATTAACAATTCTTTACATTAAACTTTCTCTGTTAAAACTGTGTGATTTCTGCCTCTTGATTAGACCTAATGGTTATGGCAGGAGATAAAAGATAAGAACACTAAGAACCAATTTAGGAAGAACGATATACAGATAATAGAAATTCTACTTTTTAAAGAAAATTCCTTAAATTAAAAAATAAAAGTTTCAAAGTTCCCAATAAATGACCATATTTTTTTTAAAAAGACCCCCCAGTAAGCCACATAATCATCATAAACTCTCATAACTTCATCATTATCAAGAGCAAATAGAAGATTCTAAAAACTTTCACCTTGAGTGGGAAAGATCATCTATAAAAAGCAACAAGAATTAGAATGCATCGATGTGACAATGACGTTAAGTTTACAGAATGTTGTGAAAGTAAAGATAGTTGATTACTAACTCTAGTAAAAATACACACCGAAAATATGCAAGAAAGGAAAAACAAATTTCATGTTCATTCATATAAATATGATAATACTAACACAGATGTTTAATTTAAATTGTTATAATCATGTTGGCTTATGGAAAGACATTAAGTATGGGAAAAATAGTGCTTAAAGCTGAAAAACCAAACAGTATTACTAAGAACATAATCTTTAGAAATACAGTGCTATATGCTAGAAAATAATGCTAGCATTGATTCTTAGGAATGAGTTTTCTTTTGAGCAAAAAGAATGAAAAACTGGGTGTGGCACTGCCAGGATTTATTATAAAACTTTCTAATGATTTTTTTATACCCTTGGCATGTATACATTTTGATTAAACTGTAAAATAAAAAGCCAAAAATAAAACTTGCACTGGGGAGATAAATGAAATAAAGAATGGAAGAAATCCGCAATTTAGCAGGAGTTATTCAGTGAGTGATGGTCTGGGTATAATAATTGCTGAAGAAATAAGTTTAGGAAAAAGTCTATGATTTACCAATAAATTTAAACTGTTATTAACTTTCAGGAAGGTGTTAAAGAACAGGTAAAACTTGGCTTGACACAAATAACCATACCCATTCTTGAGATAACACAAACTTTTTCTGGTATTCAATTTTAGATAGTTGTTATCATGTGGATAGTTCAAAGGGGTCAATGAACAGCACTTTAAATGATGGCTTACACAAGGTTTTGACTGGGGGAAAAAAATCAATCTTTCCAAGAGTATTTCTTTTTTATACACTTGCCTGACAACTACCAAACAAACCAGCAAATACTCCCTCTCACATCCATGTGACAGCAACAACACAGGTAATGTGTTAAAACCTTTTAAAAAATGCATTTAAAAAACTAAAAGACCATGTTACTTTGTGTGGATGGGGCCTAAATTAACAAGATTCTGACAATCTAATTAATAAAAGACTCAAAGAATATTTGGAAGAACGGATCAATAACAAGCTTTTCAACCAGCTCACTTCCAGGACTGAGGTCAGTTGAAAGTACTTTGACATCATTTGCAGTCAGGTAATTGGCTTCTTTTCAACAGAGGTCGGGCATGGTCTGACCATGTACCACAAAGGATGCCCAGGAATTCAGAGATTGCAATGCCCAGAAACAAGTGACTCACTAAGCCGTTAGAATATATTGCTGAAACCAGTGTCCCTCTTTTATATCTCAAGCATAGCACCATGCCTAAGTCAATGTGATGTAATGTAATGTATTACTAAGTGGTATTTGCATAGTAACCTATCCAGGGAACTCTGATCAACAGCTGCAAATATATTTCTTGATCAAGTTTTCTGAGTAAAAGTGATAGATATAGTAAACACACACACAGATTAAACCCACATATAGTGAGCAATGTTTAAGGATGAAGTGAACTCTATCCCCACTTTGCTGGACATGGAATGGTAGGATATTTTGTAATAGGCTTCATATGTCCAATTAGAGTTAGGACTGAACACTTAGATGTGTGGTCTGGTAATCAGACTTTAGGATAAATGTGAAAACTTGGCCCTACATATCAGAAAGTTTAATTTCTCTCTCAGCCTTACTCACAATTCACTTGACCAACCTCAGCCACATCACTCGTTTTATGTTTATCATTCTCACCAGGAACCATAAAACAATAGCTACCTCTCTCACAATATTGTCCTGAGACTCACAGAAAATGATATGCACAAAATGGTTTTGAAATGTTATAAAATTCTATACAGATTTAGAGTGATAGAATGACTATATGAAAAAGTCTGTATAAAAAATTCAAATTTTGAACAAAAATGAGAATTTATTAGCTCATGTAATTGGAAATCCAAAGGTACAGATGGCTCCAGGGAGCACTAGGTACTTAAAAATTATCCAGATTCTGTTTTTCCTTTATCTCCATTATCTATATCACCCTAGGGTTTGACTTCTTTTTTCTTATACCTCAAAGACTTTTTCTATGCAATGGGGAGAGGGAAGGTGGCAAACAGCATCTATCTCTCAGCTTCTATTAAGTCAGTAGTCATGTATTGGAAAGAGAGATCTCCTATCAGCTTCTGCTAATAAATTCGCAGGGAATGACTCTAACTGGACCACCTTGGGTCACATATCCATATCGGAGTCCATGACTATGGCCAAAGGGAGGGGCTTATAGTTAGCCAGAATGAGTCACATGAATGCCATGAACCGCAGAGAGTGATCAATATTCAGCTCTTCACAGTAAGGGGGTGCTATTACCAGAAGAAGGGACAAAGAAACACTGGACAACTGGCAAAGACAAATATCAAGGGTCTACCATCTCTGTGTTCCCACAGCTCACCAGGCATCCCCCTATCACAGTGATCGCATTAGAATGGAACTGTTTCTTTTCCAGATTGCATGCGTGTGTCTGATGCATTTGTGTAATCTGAGCACATATCAAAGGTAACGTAGGTCTGTTGCTCAATAAGCACAGACTAAAAGAATAAGTGGTTTCTTGTTAAAACTGCAGAGGTCTCTGCTATCCCAGTTTTCTATATACATAGAGGATCAGCTCCTTTGTGCTTCCACTCTCAAACTGTCCCGGGGTCAAGAGTGCTACTTGGGAACTATCTAATTTATCAAATATTTACTTGGCACCAATTATGAGCAATGCTGTATGCAAAGTCCTTCAGATGATTCAGAAGAGTGGATTAAGAATTATGTCTTGCTTTCTTAAATGATAAATGAGAAGCTCTACCTGAAGAATCTTACAGCCAGATTTCCAAACCAGAGTATCTGATCCTCAACGGATAATTTTTGGAACCATGTGTCAAATGCACAAACAATCCCTCACATAATGGATGACACTGAGGTTCAGAGAAAAGGTAAATGGAGACCAACTGGAATTAGAGGAGAAGCTAGATAGCCAGAAAGGAATGGAAGGATCTGGTGAAAGCAAGCAAGCAGGAACTATTTGTGAGACTTCTCTGAGCCAGGCACTATGCACCTTATAACCAATGCCTTATTATAGCTCTCACAGAGCTGGGAGGTGGACATTTTTATCTCTAATCGACAAGGTGCAAAACTGAAGTTCAGAGAGATTAAAGAAATTAGTAAGACAATGCAAACCTTGAATACAAGGTTTATAAGCATGCATTTACATTTTCAATGTTCGTGTGCTTTCTGCTATGGTGTAATTAATCTTACACACATCATATCACATCAGCCAGTGTATCTGTATACAGATGACCAATCAGGAAGGATAAGAGATCAAGTATATAGATAAATTGAATCAGATAATTATAAAAATGTTAATAGATATAGGAACTGATCATGGATGATACACTATAAACATGGATGGGAAATGAAGATGTATGAATATATAATTGAGTTCGATTGATAGATATGCTCGTATATATTCATATAGGGATGTTCTCAACTCCATTTTGTGAAACGTCAGTTTGGCCAGACATAATGTGCTTTAGTGCGAGGATAATTGGGCAATAATGGGGAAGCCACGATCTGCTCCTACCTCTTTGCCTGCTTCCCAGGCCCTGTGTCCTTGCCTTTTCTCATCCTCAGTTTCATCATCTGTAAAACGAGAATCGTAAATGGTGCCCGGTTTACTCTCACAGTGTAGCTCTGAGAATCCTACAAGGTAATTGTTGAGGAAGCACCTTGGACATTGTAACATGCTCTACTGCCCCCCCCCCCCCCCCCCCCCCCCCCCGGGTATGACCTGGGTAGTTCTGCAAGTTCTTTTGAAAAGAAAGTCAGCCTCCTTTCAGGTCAGGAAATGGAATAGTTTTTTCAGAGGATGCCTGTGCTTGTGCTTGGCTGCTGTTTGCCCATCACTGGATGCATGTTTGATCAGGTTCCACATTGCTTCTACTTTGCAGCTCAGCTCATATCATCAAAAACCACTCTTGTGCCCTCCATGTCAGCATATGGTCGTTCCTCTGTTGTATCTCTCACGCCATCTCCAAAGCTGAGCTCAGTAACAGACCCTTTTTTGATGCCAGATGATCTGAAAGCAGGATGAAAAGTCCAGAGAATGTTTTCCCCACTCAAGATCAATATGCCTTTAACCTTCCTTTCCTCTATCCTTGGGGAAACGTCTCGTCTCTTCTCACCTCACCGGCAGTTTCTGCCTTCCCACACTCCTGTCTTTCATTCTCCCCTCCCCCTACTTCCCTTCCCCTGCTGCTTGGTTAGAATTCAGCATGTCTTCCTTTTGGAGCTCCTGTGTTAATACCCATCATAATGCGTTCTGCTGGATGGCTTGTTCCCACACACAAGAGTTCCCTATTGCTATGGGCCAAAGAAGCCAAGGAGTTACTCTCTTTGAGCCAGAAGACACGGAATTGAATCTTGCTCTGTTAGGATGAGCACCATGACCTGAGAGAAATGATTTCACCTATCTGAGTCTTGATTTCCTTTTCTGCAAATCTGGGGCAACACCTGCCCTCCCCATCTTCTCCAAGCACGGAGCATTTACAATGGAAAGGCTCTAGATGTTAAATGCTGTATTTGAAAATTTTAGCAACATGTGGTTTAATTTTTTATTTAAAAATACCTATGGAGTACTTTTTCAATGATAAAAAGAACTTTACATTTAAAAATACAATTCTAAAAATGTAATCTTTTTTATTCTTTTATTTATTTATTTTTTTTGAGAGAGAGAGCGAGAACAAGAGTGAGCAGGGGAGGGTCAGAAGGAGAGAGAAAGAGAATCCCGAGCAGGCTCCATGCCCAGTGCAGAGCCAGACATGGGGCTCAGTCCCATGACTGTGAGATCATGACCTGAGCCAAAATCAAGAGTGGGACACACAACCAACCGAGTCACCCAGGTGCCCCAATAACGTAATTAATCTTAATGATAGGTAAAGTATGTATTAGCAATGTCCCCATATCACAGATGAAGAATCAAAGGCAAAAAAAGATGTAAAACAACCAAATGAACAATTTGCCTCAAATTACATATTTAGTAAATTATAACACCAGATTTTGAATCTAGGCACTTAGGTTCCAGACACCGGTGATTTAATAACTTTGTTATGTTTCCTAAGCAATGTAGTGGTCCACTGACAGCACACTAGACTGGTGTCATGTTTTGGATATGTATCATGGGTACTTATTCAGTACTTAGAAGCAAGATACTAAGATAAGCTAGGTAATGTCATGGTAATAAATAAGCACAAACAGAAATTTACTTTTCACTCCTGAAGAGTACAGTGAGTATCTAAGTAAATTCTTCAGGACAGCAGTGATCATTGATGACCCCAGGGAATAAGAACCTGCTGCTGGACCAACATCTACCACCGCCACCGTGGAGTATTACTCATAAGTTAAAACTGGTGAACTAGATGGACACAGTGCAATAAGAAAGGCTATTAAAGCACCAAAAACAGTAAGATACCTAGGAATAAGCCCAACCAAAGATGTGAAAGGTCTAGATTCTGAAAACTATAAGACACTGATGAAAGAAACTGAAGATGACACAAAGAAATGAACAGACATTCCATGCTCATGGTTTGGAAGACAAAATATTGTCAACACTTCTATACTACCCAAAACAATCTACACATCCCATGCAATCCCTATCAAAATATCAACAGCACTTCTCACAGAACTAGAACAAACAATCCTAAAATTTGTATGGAACCATAAAAGACCCCAAATAACCAAAGCAATCTTGCAAAAGAAAAGCAAAGCTGAAGGCATCACAATTCTGGACTTCAGGTTATATTACAAAGCTACAGTCATCAAACCAGTATGGTACCGGCACAAAAACTTAGATGACTGACACAGAACAGAAAACCCAGAAATAAACCCACAGTGACATGGCCAAATAATCTTTGACAAAGCAGGAAAGAATATCCAATGGGAAAAAGAATGTGTCTTCAACAAACGGTGTTGGGAAAACTGAACAGCAACATGCAAAAGAATGAAAGTAGACCATTTCCTTACACCATATACAAAAATAAATTCAAAATGGATTAAAGACCTAAATGTGAGACCTGAAACCATAAAAATCCTAGAAGAGAACACAGGCAGTAACTTCTCTGATATTAGCTGTAGCAGCATTTTTCTAGATAGGTCTCCTAAGGCAAGGGCAATAAAGGCAAAAATAAACTACTGAGACCATATCAAAATAAAAAGCTTCTGCACAGCAAAGGAAACAGCCAACAAACTAAACAGCTATCTACAAAATGGGAGAAGATATTTGCAAATGACATATCTGATAAAGGGTTGGATTAGTATCCAAGATATAGATGAAAAACTTAAGAACTCAGGGAACCTGAGTGGCTCAGTTGGTTAAGTATCCGATTCTTGATTTTGGTTCAGGTCATGATCTCACAGTCGTGGGATTGAGCCCCATCTCAGGTTCTGTGCTGAGCATGAAGCTGCTTGGTATTCTCTGTCTCTCTCCCACTGTCCCTCCCCCACTAGAGCTCGCTCTCTCTCTCAAAAATAAATGAACTTAAAAACTCAGCACCTCCAAAACAAATAATCCAATTAAAAATGGGCAGGAGACATGAACAGACTATCTCCAAAAAAGACATGCAGATGGTTGACACATGAAAAGATGCTCATCATTACTCATTATCAGGGAAATGCAAATGAAAACTACAATGTGAGATCACTTCATACCTGTCAGAATGGCTAAAATCAACAACACAAGAAACAATATGTGTTAGGGAGGATGTGGATAAAAATGTACTCTTAGTGGTTGGTGCAACCACTGTGGAAACAGTATGGATGTTTCTCCAACTGTTAAAAATAGAACTACCCTATGATCCAGCGATCACACTACTGGGTATTTATCCAAAGAATACAAAAACACTAAATCAAAGGGATACATATACCCCTATGTTTATAGCAGCATTATTTATGATAGCAAAGATATGGAAGCAGCCCAAGTGTTCATTGACTAATGAATGGATAAACAAGATATGGTATATATATACATACATACATGTATATATATATATATATATATATACATACACATACATACACATACATACACAATGGAATATTATTCAGCCATAAAAAAGAATGAAATTTTGCCATTTGCAATGACATGGATGGAGCTAGAGAGTATAATGCTAACTGAAGTCAGTCAGTCAGAGAAAGACAAATATCATATGATTTCACTCATGTGAAATTTAGGAAACAAAACACATGAGCAAAGGGGAAAGAGAGAGAGAGAGAGAGAGAGAGAGAGAGAAACCAAGAAAGGGACTCTTAACTATAGAGATCAAACAGATGGTTACCAGAGAGGTAAGGTGGATAGGGGTGATGGTTAAATTGGTGATGGGGATGAAGGATGTATGGAATTGTTGAATCACTATATTGAACACCTGAAACTAACATAACACTGTATGGTAACTAACTTGAAATAAAAAGTTAAAAAAAATTATGTGTAGAATCATTAAAAAAGACTATTAAAGACAGTACTACATGAGGAAAGAAAGCAAACATGAAATAAAATTTAAATCCATTCAAAGTTAAAACATGTACAATAAAGCAATATATTTTTCAGAAATACACACAAAGGAAAATATATATTGAATATATTCAAATGGATATATATAGATTTTTTTCTATGTATCTATCTATCCCTCCACCCATCTGTCTATCAGAGTAGAGAGAGAAATAGAAGAGTAAAATAGATATGTGAGGACTATGTATATTAAAAATAAATCAAGCAAAGGGTTTTCCATAGATCAAAGAAGACCTTAAGTCATGAAGTGAGACATACAAATAGCTCAATCCTTTAAAGCAGGGGTTGGCAAATCATTGCCCATGAGCCGAATCTTGCCTTCCACCTGGTTTTGTCATAAAGCTTTATCAGAACACGGGCACACTCATTTGTTTACATATTTTCTAAGGCTGTTTTTGCAATACAATGGTAGAACTGAATAGTTACAGCAGGGACAGACTACCCTGCAAAGCCAGAAAGAGTTACTATGTGGCTTTGTACAGAAAAAAAAAAGTTTGCACCCTGGAGAACAGAAAAGAGGCCATACCTTCCCCTTTACCTCAGTTAGGGTTCCATCAAGAAGCCATTATATGTCTTCTACGAAAGAATGGCTGAATATGGGGAAAAAGGGGTTACCCAACCACTGGAAGCTAAGGGGAGAAAAGTTAGGAAGTTGCTACAGAAGAATTCATCCTGAAACACAGAAGTGGATGGTTCTCAAACATTATCCATGACACTATTAAAATTCACAAGAATCTTTGGGTAGCCCCTGCCATCTCAGTCTGCAGTAGTGAGAATATGTGATCTTTCAGAGCTTTCCGGCAAGCCACTGTAAATCTCATGACATCCCAACATATCTGGCTACAACTATCCCAGGTGATAATGGCTTCTTCTTTCCTTTCTGCTTTCCAAATCTAGTATCTTCCCTTGTGAAACTGTTAAGTTAGAATCATGCTGGGCATGGAGGTTCTACGAAATGCCATTTGGCTTTTCCTTCAGAAACTTAGAAGAGGGTAGTAGTGATGTGAGTTGCTGACAGTCATTGGAACATTCCCTTTTATTTCCACTGCCCTGAATATGCTCGGAATGCAGTAAGCATTTATTCATTCCAACGATGTTCTTGATTCCAGAATATTCTAACTTAAGGTTTATGGACTTCTTGGAGGACTGTGCTTGGTCATTAGAGGGTCTGAACAGGTGCTGATATTCCCCTCCCATCATTGGAAGTGTGTGTGTGTGTGTGTGTGTGTGTGTGTGTGTGTGTGTTTCTAGAAAGACAGGAAAACTCTTCACATTTGCTACCTATTGAAAAGTATCAGGAATCCTTCCAAGAAGTTAAGATCCATCTTAACTACCATGTCTGCTAGACTTTGCGCTCCTTCAATGCAGAGAACTTTGTTTTTTTCATATACCTCAGAGCTTTGCACTGAGTGCCTGACATGGAGTAAAATCCTACTAAATGTCTGTGAAATCAGTAATTGGATAATGAACACATATAACACTCTTCGCAGTTGAAATGGAGAATGTGTATCTCATTTATTTTTAATCTAGCTACTTATAGTTAATAGCTACTAAAGTCTTACATCAAACCCTTTCCAATATGTTCCAGCACAATCCATGTCAGCACCTGGAGCTGGAAAAGATTAGACCATTGTGCAGAGAACACAGATAATACCATCATTCCTGATAAGAGAATGCAAAATTCAAGAGTCAGAAGAGGGGAGACAGTAAGCCAGAGAAAGAGACTCTGGTCCCTGCCCTCTGCCCACAAGGTCTTGTCCGCAAAGCTTCTTTCCAAACTTCCAAGAGGAACTGCATTCCCCGCCCCACCCCCCACCCGTCTCTCCGCTTCCTCTGTCTCATGGATGCCTCTTCTCCCTCAATAACTGAGAAGTTCTAAAAACTGAGAAATAGCTCCTGACTCATAATTTCTTAACTCAGACCCTGCTGAGAGAGTCCTCTTTACATCACTAGAATTTAGAACACATGGGTTCAAATCCTAACACTATGGAGAATTACTTTTCATGTATTTCATTTTTCCACTCTCCAAAAATGGGTAAAATGATAGGTATCCTAGAAAACAAGCATACAGATGCAAAATCATTCAACATATTATTACATGTCAATAAAATGTAGGCTATTAAAAACAGCATTTATCAAGCCTACCCTAGGATCCTCATAGCTTGTCAGAGCCTAGAAATTTTAATTCTTGGCTTAAAAGAGTCAGTCAACAGCTAATTTGGAGACCCAAAAGGCCAATAGTTATTGAATAGTGAGCTGAAACTAACATTTTCCCCTCAAACTGTAACTCAAGCCAACACTTTTTTATGAGCTTAATAGCTTCTGATTAGCTGGCTTTCTCTCTGTTTTTCCCTTCCCATTTCCTGGGTTTAAACAACTTCCTTTGCCAGTTAAAACCTAAATCCCTGAAAATCTGAACTGAGCATGCCAGACACAGTTCTGATGGTCACAAACAAGCTCAGGATTTAGCTAAAGCCTTCTACATCTGAGCTAAGTGTTCATCCTCTTTGGGATTCCAGGAAGTCTGTAGACACTCACTTCCTAACCCCTGTCCATTCTCTGATCTCTGATCTTCTTGACACATAATTAGGTGGTCAGCAAAGACCATAGGGTATGCACAGAACCCACAACTATGCAGATAGGTTCTCTTCTCCCTGCTTAGGCCCATCATTTCTGCAAATCCCTCTTCAGACCTGTTTCCTCATCATAAAAAATAAAATAAAATAAAGAGGATAATGGTCACTACCCTGCCAATCTTGGAGGCTATTAAGAAAGAATGAGTAGAGAGCATGAGAAAATGCTTCACAGATATGCCATTTTAGTTGGAATTTGAAGGATAAGAAAGAAGTGGCCACTGGAGAAGGTGGGCAAGATTTTGCAAGACAGTGGTATTTGCTATTGGAGGTAAATCAAACGTCACCACTAGAGAACATCAACAAAAGAAACAGCAGAAATCAAGGCATGAAAAGATAAAAATCTACGACACTCTCAGATAAGACAGAGAGCTTTGACATGCTTAGATTTTCTAGTGATTCAGGAAAGCAATTGGAGACTGGGAAACTGTGATGAAGACAAACTATGAAGGGTCTCAAAATCCATGGCACAGATAGGGAATTTATATTATCCTGGAGAACTCTCTTTTTAAGAGTTTTTTAAGAGTTTAACTCTCCTTTAACTTCTTTTAAAAGTTTAGAAGTATAATTATATCTAGTCTTTAGAAAATTACTTCACCAGCTATGTGAAAGATGCAACATAAAAGTATTTCCCGAAGTATATTCTTAAGGCAGAAGTTCAACAGGTTATTAAAAGGTGTTTGTGGGGAGCCGAAGAGGCTCAGTCAGTTGACTGTTGACTCTTGATTTTGGCTCAGGTCATGATTCCAGGGTTGTAGGGTTGAGCCCTGCATCAGTCTCTGTATGGGGCATGGAGCCTGCTTAAGATTCTCTCTCCCTCTGCCCCTCTCCCCTTCTCACACAATCTCTCTCTCTCTCTTAGAAAAAAGAAATGTATTCTCACACATACATACCTACACACACACAGCTATCACACATTGCAATTATGCAACAAATGTTTTTTGGAAAAAAAAATGAATGAATTACAGTAAGTTTTAGTTTCCACCAAGCTAATTAAGATTTTTATTGATTTTTTTCTTTTGATTGTTTAATTATAGGACTTCCCAGAATATCTAATATACTGATATGCTTCGTGTATCTCCAAGAAGAGACAGGATAGGAAAAAAATAGGTGAGTTTTTATAATTTTATTTGTTATGGAATTTCTCTCATCACATATCCCATGGGGACCAGTGTTCCACAGAAATCCCATGAGAAATGTTAGATTAAAAATAGAGATCGTAGGCAAAGAGCCCCTACAAGGAGCAATTTAGATAGCTCAGTAGAGCAAGCAACAGTGCCAGATGGGTTGGAGAAGAAGGAAGGCTTAAGGAATTCACTATGAAGGTAATATAGACAAGACTAATGATTCATTGGGTGTCAGGAAAGAAGGAGACGGAAGAGGCAAAATGACTCCTGGTTTTTAATTTTAGGAAAATTGTAGTCTTATCCTATTTATATAATTTGACCCCAAAGTAATTTATTTATGAAAATCTATTAGAATTGGATGAAGTGTTCCCTTTTTTACATTGCTTTCAAGAAGTACTCAAAAGTGAGAAAAGAAAGACTGCTATGAAATTGGCATTCACTTGAATGGCACTGATATAGAGAATAGATAGATAGATATGGCATAGATATGAGTGTGTGTACCTAATATTTCTTTTTCTTAGTTTTTTTTTAATTTTATTTTTTTTAAGAGACAGAGAGGGACAGAGTGCGAGCACGGGAGGGGCAGAGAGAAAGGGAGACACAGAATCCAAAGCAGGCTCCAGGCTCTGAGCTGTCAGCACAGAGACTGACATGGGGCTCGAACCCACGAAAGTGAGATCATGACCTGAGCCGAAGTTGGAAGCTCAACCGACTGAGCCACCCAGGCGTCCCTATAGCCTAATATTTCTTAAAATATGTGTCAAATGTGAGAAGTTGTTGTAGCATAATTATTTATAATTTAAAGACATCTTTAAAACCTAAATGTCAAAGAATAGAAAATTAAACACTGGAATATATCAACACAATAGAATATTGTGAAGCCATTGAAAATCTTATCTTACAAGAAAATTGCAAAACATACAGAAGAAAAATCCTCCCATGGTATAACTTAAGTGTAAAAAAAAGGCGAGGGGAGGTTATAAAGCAGATTATACTAACAAGAATTTTGATAAGGAAAATATGTTTGCCTTACATGCACAGAAAACAACCATAGAGAAACATAACAATATTTTAACAATTTTACTCCGGGATTTAATCATAACTTTTAGTTTTGTCTGTATACATTGAATTTTCCAAATGAACATGTGGTACTTAATGATAAGTACCCCCACCCATTTATATTGGGGAATTTGGGGAGATATTCCATGCTAATATGTCCAAAGAGAAGCTTCGAGATTAGTTGAGAACCAATGGCAAAGCACAGCATCAGGTATAGTTCCTCAGTATGTGTACACACACACACACACACACACGCACACTGGGGCTGATGAGCCCCTTGTCTGGGTCTGACACTTGATGATTAGAGGAGTTTTGCCAGAAACTGAATTTAATGTTTTAACAAAATATTTGTGAACAAAGGGATTCTAGGTCTAAGCAGAAATGTTTGGAGACTCTGCCTGAAGAGAGTAGATGGAGGTCATTGTCTCAGCTCCACAGAGAGAATGGAAGACTTGGAAACACTGGCTAATAACACCTTAAGCCCAGACACTGGTGCCTTTCAAGGGGCATGTCAATGATGGCAGCTTCGCGGATAATAGGCATTGACAAGAAGGAGAGAAAAGACAGGGGGCCTCTTTGTGGTGACGGTAGCTGCCAGCCTGGCTTGAGCAGAGGTGTCAACATCATCACTACTGTCCTCCCAGGCTGGGGAAGACCCTAATGTACGAGCTATGTATCTGGAGAAGAAATGAAGCCGCTGGAACTCTGGTCACTATGCGCCCCCACAGAGGCGTGCATTCCTGCATCCTAAATACAGCTCTTTTTCTACCATCTGCTCTTTTGCACTTGACCATCAGACCAAACTAGGAGAGTTTACAGGTGTTAATTTCTTTTTCTCCCACCACCAGACCTTTTTACCATTCTGAGAGGTAAGACTAATTCTTCTACAATTTTTTTTTTCTCATTTAGCTTTGGGTGGGGCCTTGGAGGCTGGGAGATGGAAGGGAAAGAAATGGAATTAAAATGTAGGTCAGCTGGTGAGTTATTTACAAATGTCTAAGATGACAGAACACAGGGATACTCAGCCAAATCCTTGGAGAGAGCCTAACAGGTAGACGTAAGGAAGGACAATCACTTTCTGTGTGAGAGTCACCTCCTTTGGGGTCAAAGCCACTTTCCCGAGTTGCTGAAGCGAATCTTTATTTTTTCCTAAAACTCAACAGACAGCGTCTTCAGAACCTAATTTGATTTTGATTGATTTTTGAAACTTGAAACACTTCTAAACTAATTTTCAGTATATTACTCTTGTCAACGCTTAAAGATTTTTGTCAGGAGGAATTTGCTGAACAGACACAGTAATTTTGTTTCTCATTCTGGCATATCACCCCTAAAGAGGAAACCCGGGGAGGGGGCGGCTCTGTTACTACAGCTACTGCTATTAGAATATACATTGCAATTACTCTGCTGCTATTTCGGGGGCCTTCTCAAGCAGTTCATGCTGCAACCCCCTGGGAGTTGAAAGTCTTGAAATAAGAATCACAGAATCATCAACTCCTCTTGGGTCAGACCTGGGATGTAAAGGAAGGATTTGAGGCTCGGGGCGGGGTGGGGGGGTGGGTGCGGGAGAGGGATTCTTCCAAGGTCATGTAGCAATTTAGCGGCAGACAGAGGACTGGTGAACATCTTCGCGCTCTTGGCCTATTTCTCTCCCCAGTCTACCAAGAAGCACAGAAGCCAAGTCAGCCCTACAGTGGTCATGGCCCAAGATGGGATTTATTAAATAAATACGCCAGTGACAACTTCAATGGGGGAAGGGGCGTCGACTTGCAGTCAAAACACTAATCGATAGGCAGTAAAAGCCACTCTGAAAGCCCAGCACAATGTTGCTCCTTACAAAGCACAGGGGCTGTGTTAACAGTGTCTCCCCTTTTGTCTCGCCAGTCAGCAGATCCATCGGGGGCCGTTGGAAATAGCAGTGACATTACAAGATAATAACCTGTGCTCATGCCGGCATTATGCCGGGAGGGCTGTCAAAGAGTGTTTTTCTTTTATTACTTTTTGCCACCCAGGGTCTGTGGCACGGGGACAGATGGATGGGCTCATCTTAACAAATAAGCAATGGGGACAAACTGCGTTGTCTCAAACTGGTGATCTTCGCTCAAGGCAGGGCCTTCAAAGCAAGCATCTGCGGGTGCCTGGGTAAAAACATGGGCAGATGCAAAGCACAGAATTATTCAGGAGGGGAGAGAACTGATAGAAGGTTGGCCTATTGTGTGGACAAATAGACTCAAGGACTTTCATCTGCTGTCAAAGTACCTTGATGCAGCGGGGGGTTGGCTAAATGTGAAGAGAAATGGCGCGAGAAGCAGAGGAGAGGCTGGAGAATCTAGAATTCTGTTGGAGCGATCTGAATGTGCTTCCCAGGTCACAGTGACCTTCAGATAGATATGAAGAGGTCAAATTAGTATGCATTTTTATATGCATCTGTTGATTAATACATTCCCAATTCTCTTCTACATCTGTAGTAAGATGACAGTGGGTGAAACTATACCTTACGGTATTTTGAATTCTACATAAATGGAAACTGAAGAAGGAATGGAGCCATGGATACTTCAAGGAAAAAGATAGTTTTTAAGGCTAAATAACAGATACTTAGGGATGTACTAATGTCCAACTACTGTATGATTATTATCACTGGGCCCCGGGAAACAGACCATTCCTTTCAGGTAGTAGCGAGGCTTTCCCTGAACGAACTGGCTGTTTCCGTTCTCAGAGAGTCCTGGTAAGAGGTGGAGGCAGGAATACAAGGACTCAGGAGGTGGGCTGGAGACTGTAATGAGGGAGGATGCTCTGCCTTTCTCTAGATATTGGAGCCCAAGCTGCAAAGAAAACTGTGGCGGCACTCGGCCACGTGGAGACTCACTGGGAGCAAGTCAGAACATCAGGACTATAGTGTGGGCCTGGGCCTGGGCTATGAATTGCAAATTAATGTCTGCAGTTACTTCTTTCTATATGTATTACCCTTTAGACAGACCTCCAATTAGTTATAGCCAAACTCTGCTACTATAGAAAATTAAGGAAAGGTCAGACCTTATTATGAGGCTTTTAAGGCAAAGGAGCCTGGAATTTAGGGGCATGTCTCCTCCCCTGAGGGCAAAGTGATGGTAGCAGCAGAGTCACTAACAAAGGGTACTGTGTCCAGTGGAAGGTTAATCTCTCCAGGACACAGCAGCAGTGTGGTGGGAGGTGTGGTGGGGGGCGGGGAAAGGATGATGGGGAGCTGTTCCTTAGCACCCTTTAGGCAATGATGTAGGGCATCTTTAGAAGCACCCAGGAAATGTTTTGAGGGGTATACTCTGGGGGCAATAAAAAAGGTGGGTGCTTAGACCAGTGTCACTAGCAATAGAGAAAGATACACATACTCATATATCTGAAGCCTCAGGGCACTTCCCAGTCTCTCTAGGAAGGCAAGGCAACTACAAACAAAAAGTTTCCTAAAAAAACATAAAGAGACTAAGCCTCACAGAAGGTAGTCCGTGTGGTAGCAGCTCAGGAAAATGGAAGATCTCTTCAGTTGGATTCGTTGAAGATGATACCCGCGAGATACGGGAAATGAGCTAAACATTCTAACGTCAAACTTAGTTCTATATTATCTTAGAGGCAGAGGTTGCCAAAGTGTTGTCCTGGGACCTGCAACATCAACTTCACCGGGGAACTTGTAAGAACTTCAGATTCTTGGGCCGCACCCCCTCAGTCCAACTGGATCAGGAACTCTGGGGGTGGGGTCCAGCACTCTGTGTCTGAAGAAGCCCCCTCCAAGGTGATTCTGATGGGCATTCAAGGTGGAGGACAACTGAAGTAGAGAATGTGGTACAAAGCAAGGTAACTGAGGTTTGGCCAAAGATGTGTCTGCCAGGAACTCTGCTGTCGCTGTGGGTCAAACAATGGAGATTCAGTGATTATCAGATTTTAATACTAATAATAGATTTCACTGTCATATCATTACCTGGCCCACAAAACATTCTTCAACTATTGAACGGTGTTATGTCATTTGCAAAACTGTTACATGTCACTTCTGTTTTATAAACGAAGCGACTGAGTATCAAAGAGGTTCTGTTGTTCAAAATCACAAAAGTAAAGCAGGAGAGGAAAGAGAAGCCCTGGTCTTTTGATGATTCGTCTTCCTTTCCTGTTGATGAGAAGTATTCAGGGGCGCCCGGGTGGCTCAGTCGGTTAAGCGTCCGACTTCGGCTCAGGTCGTGATCTCGTGGTCCGTGAGTTCGAGCCCCCCGTCGGGCTCTGTGCTGACAGCTCAGCGCCTGGAGCCTGTTTCAGGTTCTGTGTCTCCCTCTCTCTGACCCTCCCCCGTTCATGTTCTGTCTCCCTCTGTCTCAAAAATAATAAATAAACATTAAAAAGAAAAACTTAATAAAAAAAAAAGAAGTATTCAGTAATCTCCAAAATTTCCAGAATTTCCCTAGCCTGTAGCTAGCACCTGGCATGTCCTCTCTGAAAACTAGTAGTGATTTTTGGAACCCTCTACCGAGGATTCTGAGCATGCTTCTGGAGTCACTGGGAAAGAGTGCTGTGATGGATTAGTGATGTCTGTGGTGTGTGTCAAATGGGAGGTGGCACCATATGTGCAATATAAATGAATGTCCCCCCTTACAAGGTGATCTTGGTTTGGTTTTACTCCATTCTTTTTGGTTAGGACCTGAGAAGTACAACCTAGCGAGGAGTAGGATCTGGTTAGGAGGATTAAATAGGGATGGGCTGATGAAGAGAGTGATTCTTTTCATCTGACTTCATATTATGTCAGTCGCCATTATGGTTCATAATAATTCCAACCAGCTTTCTCCAATTGGAGAGAAATTATCAAAAAAAGCTCACAGTCTGACTTCATCCCAAATACACACCACTGCCTTAGAAACCCATGCCTCTAAAATGCTGGACATGGTCTTAAGGACACACTTTCCCATGCCCACTTCATGGAAAGATTTATATGTGCAAGTTTTGCCAGACCTCTTGACTTAGACCTGATACTGTCCTCTTAGGAAGGAATGGAAATTTTCCATTTTTCTGGCTTTGTCCTACTAACAGAAAAAAAAATCCCTCTCAGAAAAAAAAAAAAAAATCACAAAGAAAACAAGCAAGCAAACAGACAAAGACAATACAATCAACCAACCAGAAATTCCTAAAGCATCAAGTGTTTGGGAACATCTGACTGCTATTGTTGGGTGTGAGTCACTTGCAAACTCGGGCTTGGTTTTTAATTGCTCCCAGTTGCCACTTTGCTCTGAACAAACAGACCAAACCTTTGTCCAAATCATGTGTGATAGAGCAACATTTTCATTTCCTATAATGCCAGCAATGAACATTAGCTTTCCCTCTGGCTCTTGCTAATTTCCAGGGATTTCACTGCAATTTGGAGAAAGGCCTCTCCCCACAGAGGCCATGGTTTCCAACCCCTGTTGGCTTCCTGGCACTGTTCTGCAGTCCTCCCCCTACCCTTTGCTAATATCATATCTGCGATCATTACTCCATTTTGCTGTGATTTTAATTAGAGGACATGTGGTATCTTTTAATATTCTTTTGCACATTGAGGCTCCTGAGCACTTGTTACCAACCAATGCCTCAATATAATTTAGAAGCTGTGGCTTCATAAGCAAGTCCTCCAATCTTTTGATATTAAATTTTCAAATTAATCTCTGCTGTATGCATCACTGGTGATTATCTTGGCCTAAATTATGCATCCTTCTTAAAGTTGGAAAACAACAGCCCTTCCCATCTGACAGTGGATCTATGCAGATACCCTTATCTCTAAGGCGAAGTTTGTTTTTAACCCTCTATGGTTTATAAACAGGGATCTCTGTGACTCCAGCCGTGTTTGCTAACATCGTGCTCCTGACAATAGGAGCAAAGACTGAACCTGTGAGTCCCTTCCTAGCCCCGTTTGTGGCTTCCCATTGTCTCCAGGAAAAACCTAAGCCCCCTACCAAGTGACAGTGATATGACTATATTAATAAAAAAGAAATGTAAGGGGTTAACTTCATTGCATTCCATGTTATTCCTCAAAGGGAGATTGTATGGAATGGTGGGATATACATGGCCTCTGGAATTGGCAGGACTCCGATATATATCCAGTATTTAATATTCATTACTTGGCCCATTGTTTAACAAGCAAATTACTCCCTTTTTCTGCACCTCAAATTTTTATTGTCAGAACTCACAAGATTGCTTCAAAACTCTCTCCCTACCCTAAATATTTAGCTTCAGAGGCAATCCTCAAGGCTTAAAGGATTTAATTTAAATATGGATAATCAAGCAACATGAATACAGATTCTTACAGTTTTTGTAGTTTTGTTTTTGGAAGTGGGGTTGAGAGAAGGAAATGTCCTTCGTGGGCTATGCATAAAGAAAGAAAGAAATTTAATTAGATACTTTATCTAATACCTGCAAATGTGGTTCTGTGTGCTCTCCCAACTGGGAATAATATCTGTGCTCTTGGTTTGAGCCCATTGGCTCCAGGCTGAAAAGTGGATTGCACAATGTGGTTATAATCCTCCTTTTAGCAGTTGTTTTGAAGCGCTCACGTGAAGCCACTGTCCCATCGAATGACCTGACAAAAAAATCTCCCAGAAAAAAAGAATAAGGCAAGCTGATACTTTTTGATATCTGCAACTCTGTGCAACTCTATATGATAACATAATAGCTGAACAGTGGTGGAAATCTGGATTAATCAAATCTTCAGACAATTATGGTCTATCCTCAAGCTGAGGTCAAAGGGAGGACTCAGCATTCAAACGAAAATAATTCCTCTCTCTGGGCTAAACAACTCTAGTATGATGTATACTTAGGTGTTTCTTTGCTAAACAATGCTGGGAATAAACAAAATAATTTATAATAAACAAAAATAATTTAACTGCTTGCTCCAGGAAATAGCTGCACCTGGAAGATAAGACAGCAGACGAAATAAACAGCTTATTTTTCGAGATTGAAACCCTACTTATCAGAAATTCCTTCAAGACCCTCTCCTCACCACACCCATCAATCTGAAAGTGTTATGTTACAATCTCTGTTCAATCCCAACGAGTTTCCATTTTGCAAGACCTACCCTATTTCATCCATCCCAGGCCCCCAAACCTTATATATTTCTATTCTGAAACATTACTAAGTCTCTGTGTCCTTTCCTGCACAAAATCTAATAAACTTAGTTTTTTTGTTTTGTTTTTTTGATCAATAGCCTTCTCTGCTAGCCTTTTGGGGAATCAACAGTTGACTCCACGAAGTACTTTATTATAAGACTAATTGTATTTCATACTTAAAAATGCATTTCCTACTTTTTCATCTTCTCATGCATTTCCCCAAGAAATATTTGTTGAGTGCCAGGAACTATCCTAGATACTGCAAAAAACAGATATCCCTGCCTTCGTGGAATATACATTCTAGTAAGTCAAGAAACATAATTTTCTAAGATGACAAAAACAATGGTATCATTATAGTTGTCCTAAGTGTGTTAAAGAAAAGCTACTGAGGACTAAGAAAACATTATATTTTAGCTTTGCATGGAGGTGTGTGTTGAAGAACATGGACAACATCCCTGAGCAAGTAACATTTAAAGTATAGAAGTCCAAGTGGAGAGGTGTCACAGTAGTATGTTCAATGCTTCAGTGTCATTCAGAGCTTGCCTTGGTGTGACGAGGGGCAGAGTGAAGGCCAATCCAGTATAACCACAGAGAGTGGGGAGGAGTTCCACTAGATGTACACAGGGTGAGTATTAATCAGACTTATAGACACATGAAGTGTTTATACTTGTAAGTTAGTTGGTTCAGGCTGTTCCACTGGTTCCAGCAAGTCTCTGTCTTCAGACATGCAGCATCCCACACTCAACATCTGATGATTTTGTCCATGTTAGCACCTCCTCTTGTTCTCTCTGCTGTAGCCATCTGTCCTCTGTCCACACCTTTACCTTTTTTTTTTCTTATTTTAACAAACTTCTTCACATCCCTGTGTTTGTTTTGCTCCCTTGGCTATACTTTATCTAGGACAGGGCCCCCATAGCCAATATCCCACCTTATTGGCAGCCTCTTGGGAACTGGAGGAGTTCTTGCCTCCCTGGTTTTAGTCGCTTGAAGACAGCTTTTAAAACAATGTAGTCAATGAACTCTTTCTACAGCTTAAGTAACCTAATGCATTATTGACTCTTTCAAGACATAAGGTCCCCACTGCTGCCAGCATTAATGAGGGAACTTTTCCTAGTTCACAGAGTTAATGGGCCTCTGGCCTTGCTCACTATATTCCTCAAGCAGTTTACTTCCTGGGGAAGTGTGATTGCCTCCACAGCATCTCAAGTTGGGAGGTAATTCCTGTTCCAGGAACATAAAGAGAGTGGATGGGTGTTTGTAGAATGATTGCAGCAGTTTGTAGTTGGTTGGATGCTCATGTCATTTCACAATGAGATTCATGTTCTTCATCCCACACCCTCAATGTTTCCTATTATACAGTTTGATGCAGGACTTTAAAACTTTATTTTAAAATACTGAGCCTTTATGTGCAGCCAATTCTTATTCAGAAGCCCAGTGTATAAAATTCAAAAAAAAAAAAAAAACAAAAGAAAGAAAGAAAGAAAAAAGCAAAGCCTTCTGCTGAAAGCAGGGGAAGGACTAAAAGCCAACACACTGAATTTTCTCTTATTGCTACTAACTCCTCAGGATCACCCAAGGACCCCAGGTTGAAACAACTCTGCTAGACTCTGGGCTGGGGCAATATGGTCAACTACAGACACCTAAAACCCTCCTAACATAAAAGCTTAGACATTCTTAGCAAAATAATGCAAACTTTCTTCTCAATGCATAGCCTAGCTTGTCACAACAAAAAGAAATCTTCCGCTGCCATGAATAAAAATGGAGCTATAAATGAGAGAGTAGATATGCATGAGCTAACGCTATAGCTGGGAATGAGGGTGGCTCCTAAACTAGGGACAAGGGAGTTACACATATTCAGAGATAGTAGGCATGACCTTGGGCTCACCAGTGGTAAAAGTGAGAATTGGATTCTAAGATCCAATTGGTTCTAAGATTAAAGTGGGACTCCCTCATGGAAAGAAGAAGGTATATAAAACCATCCTTTAGCATGGTATAAATTCAAGAAAGTATGTCCATCTGTTGAGAGTCTCTCAGTGGAAAAAAAAATCCTCTAAGAATCTGTGAAATTAAAATCATAACCTTGTTTCACTTTTAGGTGTAGAGTTTGAATATAAGTATATCTTTATGGATTGTGAGGTCATGGGCTTTGCTATTAACATATTAATGATCCCAGGTCGGGGGTCCTCCTTTGGGCATCTGGAAAATTCTAACACAGTTCTTCTCTAGAGAGATATGTCCTCAACTCAGGCTGCATAGGAGCCTAAAATCCCAAATCACAAAATGCAAGAGGAAATGAACCAGTATGAGCAAGAGGCAGCATATGCAAGAAACAGCTGATACACATCTCCTACCACTTCAGTTAAGAATCATGTGATATAAACTATAAAATAAGTGTACCAAAAAAAAAAAAAAAGAACCTACAAAGGGAATTTAAAAATATAAGAAATGATTAAAATTCAATGATATTGAGGAGGGCACCTTTTGGGATGAGCACTGGGTGTTGTATGGAAACCAATTTGACAATAAACAGATACTGAAAAAAAATTCAATGATAAAAATCAATACGAATATTCATTTTAATACCTTAATTAGATTACTTTAAATTTAAATTATTTGACGTTTAATTATATTATTTTAATAATAGTAATATACTCGCTTGACATGCAATGTTTATCATATTTGTAGAACAGCAGTTTAAACGCAGCCAAAGGGAGAATTGATGAACAGGACCATGACTCCTTACCTGTAAACTATCAACCAAGCCCAGTTATGCTATCTCAGGTTCTTCCATGTGCTTGAAAATAACCTGGGCCAAGGACACCTACACCAGAGGAAGTGCTACTTTGGACACATTCTTATAAAACTGCCATAAGCCATCCAATTAGCAGTACAGCCTTCACATTCTTTGTGAAGAATAGGACTTCTGTAACTTTCTCCTCAGAAACTAATGCACACCTATTAATAGACTCTGAAACTTTAAGGTTGGTTTTAGACCAGGTCAGACACTGTCTTTTGGTCTGACGTTTCTGACTTTAGAACATAACATCTCCTTGTTGATGACCTGGTCTGCAACCTCTTTAATGGACACAAGCTGCATTAATATCTGTACGGACACACTTGACGGTCAGCAAAATCTCCCATTCCAGAATAGCAATCTAACTGACGCATTAACTACCCAACTCAAATTTCATACATTTCCTGAAATCTAAGTCTCCTAAGTCAAAAGAATAGCAAATATTCTTCATTGTTTCATTTAACCTTAACAATCATCCTCATAATTCGGTATTGTCCCCTCATTTTACAAATAAAGAAAGTGAAGCCTCAGTGAATTTTCCAAAAACAAGCAAATCCCTGTCTTCAACATCAAAGCTCAAGTATTCAATCATTATATTATACTACATATGCTTCCTTGAATTCTGAACCATGATTAATGTTTAATCAGGCTTAATGTTGAAGTTCTGAGCACTCAGGCTGGAGTTATAAGACCAGTTGACAGAGAATCTGAATGTTTGTTGCTTTATTTTATTTTTACCTAATCCAGAAGTAAACAAGAGAAACTCAAAGCACAATTCAAACCTACCACCTCCTACTAGGGTTAGCAGTTCTGTTTAAAGCACAGCTGCTGGAAACTCTGAATTCAAATATGACCTGAGGTTCAACTTATGGCAAAAATGTGTCTCTCCCCAAGCTCCTCTGAGCCATCCTCAGCTACACAGTGCAGTGGTTGTGTTTACGGATGTGAAGAGTTTATCACTGAGAAAGAAACAGTGGGGCAAGAAGAATGTAGGGACTGTAAGAGCAACTTCCTTGCCGGGGTAGATATAAAAGTGGCAGAAAGGAAATAGCCCTGTAGGTCATTGCTGGAAGGGCTACTGGGTGCACAGAGGGCTCCGCCGACGAAGCAATAATAAAAACGACTTTAAAGAGTATATCTATTGCTCTCTTCTTTCTTTCCGCCACAACAAACCTTTTTCTGGGTCTCTTCTCCCACTCTGTCTATCTCAAAGACCAAATGAAGGAAAAGTGAAATATCTGGATATTGGTGCGTGTAAACTTACCAGTTCTGTAAGGTAACTGTTACTGTGTGCCTTTTGCAGATGAAGAAAGTGAAGTCCTAAGAGGTTAATGTGTAAATGGAAGGATGAGGATGGAAAAGCAGGTCCTTTTTTCTGTGACCCATGCTCTTAACCATGAGGATATACCCCTGAACACATCAACATGTGTCAAGCAACTTTAACAGAGAGGGTGCCATGGTAAACAGTTTTAAGAAATGCCAGATTAATATGATTAAACTGCTCAATATGAAAATACACATGTGAGATTTCCCAAAGGAAGGTATTTCTCAAACTTATTTGACTACAGGGTCTTTTTTCATAGCACATCTCATAAGACAACTGTTCTGTGGAATGCACATTGGGAAATGCTTTTATAGAATGACATTTCATTGGAGTAAACTACTTAATTATTATTGCCAAAACGTAGGTGCTCATCGTGGGCAAAATCAGGCAATCAGCCCCCTTATAGAATATTATTTTGTCCAGATTTCTTTCTGCCTGCATATGCTGTAAGTTTCACTGAACATCTGGAAGACACTTGTCTCCATATAACTCCATGTTGGTGTTGGGAATGTTAATGGCACTCACGATTTCCTCTCCAAGAAATTTCATGACTCGTTTTCTCACTTTTTCCCCCCTCAAACACCATAGGGACATTTTTATTCAACCAGAGACATTTAATAGAGCCACTCAATTGGTATCTTTCAGAGTCCTTCCCTTGAACTCAGGTGTCTAAAGTGTGTGAAAAATTTACCAAAAACAAAACAAAAACAAAAACAAAACCACCAAACAAACCAAAAAAGCAAAACAAAATTTGACTTAATGATTTTTTGTCAAAATGAAAAAAAAAAAGTTACCAAGCTTCCCACATTTATAAAGCCATTTCCCTGGCCTAGACTAAACATACAATTGATATTCACAACTTGCCTCTGTCTGCCCTCCCCCTCAATCTATCAGCAATTACCATCATGGAGATAATCAATAATGAAATGAAATGGGAGAAAGGTTGATTGAATGTGGAAAAATAGAGTTCTCTGACAGATGTGGAGAAGAGGCCAAAGTATTAAAGAAGTGAAGTTCCTGCCTATAATATTGGACCAAGCAAATAGCCTATGGGATTTTACTACTCTCTAACAGTCTATATTTGTGGAACAGAAGGTAAAGAGATATCATTCTATTCACCCTGTCCTTAGCGTTCTTACAGAAAACACAGGGACTCCTGAACCCTGGAAACCTAAAACACATGAGTAAAGTGACCCTGAAGATCATCGAATACAGTGATTTTAAACACAGTGTTTCATGGAGCCATAGGAGAGATGCAGAGGGTCCTCTGGAGAAGTCTCTGGCTTCAGGCTCCCAGCTTTTCAGTGAAAGCAGCTCCATGCCCCTACTGGGGGAAAAATTTGAAATTTCATTAAGGTGGGACTTCTAGTCAACATAGTATTTGGAGTTGATGTCACTATCTCCATGATCTGCATCTAACACATGAAATGAAAAAAAAAAAAAGGGTTTTTAATTGAGTAAGCACAGAGGCATATCAAACTAGAGACTGGGAGAAACATAAGACAGGCTGAGAGGGGGTGGGATTTGATCAAAGGAAGCAGAAGCTCCAGACTGTTTGGTAACTATGGATAGCACTAGTAGGCATAGGGGCAGCACTGAGGATGTTTCATGCCTCTGCATGTGAATGCCAAGTACACACTGGAAGGAGGAAATTGATAGGGATTGAGGGGTGACCAGGCTCTGTGGACCATCCTCATTCTAGGCTTTCTGAATAAGCAGTTATGATCGGGGGACCATTTCTAGGTGGGAGATAGGCAGAACCTGAGTATCCAGTAATCCTGGAGAGATCAAGGGAAAAAGTCCCTTCTCCTGCTGCTACATTACCCATTTCTTAATCTTAATGGAAGCAATGAACTCAGCAGAAGCTTCCATTCTTAGAAGAGTTAGCTGGTGGCCTTGAAGGTAAACTCAACTGTAAACATAGTTGATCAGCAAGAATTAAAAGGTGTGTGAACACTAGCACTATGAAAGGGAAAGAACAAAAAGAGAAAAACAGAATAAGATGATCAAAAAAGAAATTTATAATAGGCATAATTAACATTCTCAGTGAAAAAGAAAGGTGGAACTTCCATCGAGTAAAAGTAAGAGATCGTATAAAAGAGGGAGCAGGGGATCTTAGTAGCAGGATAGAAATGGTTATGTAATGAAAGTCATAATAGGAAGAATAGAAAAGATAGGCTGAGTATTTGAATAGATAGAGTCAAACGGAAACTGGTGATCTGGGAGATCAAGCTGTAGATATCTCCCAGAATGGATCTCTGCCACATGAGATACATACCCATGTTCAAGAAAGCACTCAAAGTCCAGCTTCAGGGGTGGGTTTACCTGAAAGTCTTCAGCTGTCAGCTTTGTAAGTGGCTACCTTGACTTTTAGGTCAAGGGCATGCTATTTGTGGGGCAGCTCCCAGCCAATGACATAGCAAGGGTGATGATGTGGGGCTCCTTTAATGATCAATCTTTGTTCTGGAGTCCCCTTCTGGGCTGGTAGGGACTGTCAGGTAAGTATAGCCACTCCCCTGTGATATCATAAGCGTTACCCTCTTTAAAGTGTTTGCATTCCTAATTCTATCACAACTGGTTCCTGGAAAACTAAAGTTGTCACAGCATCAGAAAGGTGTAAAGACACGGAAACTATAAAAGAGAAGCTAAGAAACATGGAGCATGGATACACAGGTGTGGTAGGCAGAATGCGTGACTGACAAATTTAAAATAAGAATGCCGTATTCAAGTCAGGAGAGGGTGGAGATGGGAAGGATGAATGAAGTAGGTGAAGGGGATTGAGAAATACAAACTTCCAGGTGCAAAATAAATAAGTCACAGGAATGAAAATTACAGCATAGGGATACAGCCAATAATATTGTAATAAATTTGTATGGTGACAGATGGTAACCACACTTACAGTGATGATCACTTTGTAATGTATATAACTGTCAAATCACTATGTTGTACACCTGAAACTAATATAATATGTCAACTATGCTTCAATTGAAAACAAATATATGTCCAACTAAATTAGACTTTAAATATGAGAGAAAATAATGGTATTTACAAATGGGCAAGGAATTAGGAAATCACCAACAAAAATATTTCAAAGTAATGATTGGAACATATACATAAAGAATAATGAATACAGAAGAAAGTAATGTTAGGTAATAAACACTTATGAATAGAGAAAGTAATAACATACTGGTGTCCAGATTAAACATGGCAAATATACATATATATACACATATTTTCTACAACAATCTAGAATTAAAATACCACCAACCAGGTGATAAACATTGGAGACAAGGGCATAACTAAATTCTGTGTCTTGAATGGATGGAAGCTGTAAATACTGATTAAACTCAGCTCTTGCTAGAAAAAAAAATTAGTAATTATTTAGGGAAACCACTAAATTAACAAAAATAATACATAACTTCCCAACTAGAAGAGAGAAAACTAGAATGAAAATATTATCAATTTAACAGAAGCAGGGAGGTAAGGATTTATTTTTTAAAAAAGAAAGTAGACAAAGCAAATAAATAAAAAAGAAAGCCAGTAACATACTACTTACAAGAAATATTTCTCTTAAAAAAAAAAGGAAAAATATATACACCAGGACTTATAAACCAAAGAAAAGATTGGTTATATTAATATCAGATAAACTGAAATTTAGGGCTAACAAGGGGAAAACAGAATATTTCATTTAATAAACCGAACAGTACACCAAGAAGGTGAAACATTTATGAACTTGTCTCACCCAACAATATGGACAGATAAAGGCCAAAAGGAGTTTCAGAAAATTCCAAATAATTGTACATTATGCTGAGTATATTCTCTGACAAAAAACAAAACAAAACAAAAAAACAAAAAAAAGCACAATATAATCAGAAATAAGATAAGGTTGGTAAAATCTCAATATCATGGACAAAAATTCTTTGTATACAAAGTGATTCTGTTTTTTTTAAGAACTTTGAAAACCAATGATTTGATCCCATGTTACATGGCCATTGAGAACTATAAACACAAAAGTGGTTTGGATGAGGCCATGTGATATAGTATAGAACCCAGGTATGCAAGCCCCAAAATGACAGTAAAAACTCAGCTGCTGAAATTAATTAATTTTGTTGGTAAGCCAACAAAATTGGATTGGAGAATTCTTTTTAAAAGTAAGCTCTATGCCCAACGTGAGGCTTGAACTCACTACCCTAAGATCGAGACCAGCATGCTCCACTGACTCAATTGTGTAAGTGTGAAATAAAGTGAAATTAAACAAACAAATAAAACCCAAACTGAGAAGATCCCGATTCTGCTTTCAGTGCTGTGTTTTCTAATATGGAATGAGGCACTTTGATTTCAAAGCGAGTGTCAAAAAGTTTGGAAGAAGACTGAACCTTGAAAAAAAAAAATCACCAGATTTGTGGATTAATCCTGGATAATGGAAAGTGGCTACGAAGCTAGAGTGTTTGTGGATGAGTTAAAGGATCATTGTATCAGTCTGCAATGCCACAAAAGCTGGCATTTTTCCTTGTAAGACTTCTTTGTAAGTCACACCAGTAAATTCTCATTTTTACTTATTTCCTTCATGGCCACCTTTTCCCATATAAGACTCAAACTTAGAGAACAGTGGGTTTAGGGTGATCAACAGTGCCACATGTTCCTAAAGGCAAAATAAGTAAAGGATAAAAAAGCAATTGCTTTCATCAACAGGGAGCCATTGCTATCTTCGAGACAGAGATCAACGTCAAAGAAGAGGAGTACAAACCACGCCTTGGGGAGTTAGAGGAAGTAAATGGGAAGACATACAGGCAAATTGCTAGATTAATTTTTTTGAAAAATTAGATGAAAGAGTAGATAAGGGAGAAAGATAATAACCTAGGTTATAATGAGGTCAAAGTCTTGAAAATTATAAAATGACTTGTGTAATTTTGAAGGATGAGGGAGAAAATATGGTAGACTGGTTTAATTTGGAAGCATCTGAAGATGGAAGGAAGCAGTGAAGGTATAAACTCTCCTAATGCCAGTGTGAGAGATATAAAGGAGAACCATGTTGTGGGAATTGATAACAGTGTGCCCATGGGCATTGCTGACTGAGGCCAAGAGAACCTGGTTGTCTGTAGGTCTGAGGTGGTAGAGTGTAACTATGGATACCCAATATTTATAGGAGCAATATCATCACGACGAGCATCATTGATGCTGGTAACTTTAGGATAATGGGCATGGCAGCCTGTAAGTCACTCCTGCTGACCGACACTAGTATAATTGGGAGGGGACATGACACACACACTGAGGCTGCAAAGAGGGAGCTATTTTGACTTTCTGGAAGTGGAAGACATGAAAAATGCTCTCCAACACCTTCCTCTCTAGGAAAGAATAGCCAAAAAAAAAAAAAAATAAAAAAGATGTATGGTTTGCAATGGCATAATGGGTTTCATTTCTGAGAACAGCTGCCCAATAACCTCTATGTATGAGGGCAGATAGGTGGAGAAAAGGGTTGTGCGGAACTCTGGGAGAAAGAACGCTTTAATGAAATTACATCGAGTTAGTATTTAAGAAGTCTACTGGTCTAGTCTTGTTTCTCCCACTAGTTATGGCAAGTCGCTAATCTTCTCTATAATTCAGTTTCCTCACTTGAATGACAAGACGGGCCTGAGTCGTGTCTGAGGTCCGTTGAAGCTCATTCTGCCTCCTGCATGACTACTTAATTAATTGTGTAGCTTTGGATTTATTTGGACCTATCCTATAACCATTTTGGACTTCAGATCTCTGACATACACACACACACACACACACGCACACACCTTATTTTGGTTCAATTTAGCATTAATATCCTATGAGGATATCATACATATCAATCATTTAATGAGTGCATTATATGCCCTGCATTGTGCTAAGCACTTTACCTACACTTTTAGCTTCTTTTTTATTCTGACAACAACCCTGGGAGACCTTTGGAGATTAATACTACCATACTTCTTTTTACATATGAAAAACTAAAGCTCAGGGCAATCTTCTGTGTAGGGAAGATCCACTATTCAAAGGTGGGTCTGCCCGGTTCCAAAATCCATCTTTTAAACCACTTGCTATGTTAGTCTATCAGGTCATAAAATGGGATGAAATGTAATTCTTTTTTGCTGTGTAAGTTTTAGCACTAACCAAAGACAACCCAGTGACCCAGACATTTTCTTTACTCAATTGTAAAAGCCTTTGTCATGGTGTATCAGTGAAGGTGAATATAAAAATGGAAGCCCTCTTAGAAACATTTATCTGGTAATCCAGTTTGAGGTATGCTTTCCAGACACGTTTAATAGGTAAATGTATCCTTCCTTTTAAACAAAATTATTTATCAAAAAAATAATGCAGTTATTGGACTAAATGAAAATTGTACCAAATAGGCTCAAATTTATATGGATAGATACAATCAACAATTTCATGGAAAATTGCTTCCAAAATTACATCCTTAGATGGGACCCCTTCTAGGGACCCCATTAATTATGCTCCTTGAGGCCATAGAAATTCATATTGGATCTTTTGCTTTGTACAATTAGATGCAGTAGAAAGTATCCATCTTCTTACAGGCAGACTTAATAAAATTATATTAATAATTTTATTAATAAAAACATAGTGGGGTTTCTAAATAATGACTCTAAGTAGATGCTCCCACAACGGAAGGAAGATGTATCTCCAGTGAGCTAATTTGACCCAAATTATTAACATCATGATAAAAATAAAGATAATAAAAAAGTTAAATAACACTTTACTACTTACTAAATGTATCCAAATCCATAAACTCGTGTAATCTTCATAGCAATTCTGAGAGGTGAATGAAACATCTCTGTCCTTCCCTTTGTAGCAAGGAGGAAATGAAGTCTCAGAGATGGTGATTGATCTGGTCAAGGGTAGGGCTAGTACATAGCATAGCTGGGACTTGAACTTTTGCAATTATTAGAGGAAGGGAAATGAGATTTTTAAAATATTTATTGTGGATCAGGGGCTGGGTCAGATTTTTGCATGTTATTTCACCCAATGCTTCAAATTATATCACTAACGTGCTTCTGCCATGAGGACAAAGAGAGAGCATGCACGAGAGCAAGAGAGTACAGAAAGGAGAGTGAAAAGAGAGTTATCCAAGGTCACACATTTATCTTCTAACAAATATTTATCGAATTGCCATGAAGTATTCTTGGTTCACTGAATATAGTGATGAATAAGATGGACTGGTGACAGTAAATGTAGGGGTCAGAATTTACACCCCATTCATGTGAACACAAAGCCTTTTACCCCCCCAGGGGCCCACAAAGATCACTTACTAGTATCTTCCTTTTGCCTTGCCTACCAAAAGTATAGCATATTGTGTGAAAGACCACAAATGGGTATTTGGGTTTCTGTAGCCCGAGAGAAGACTGAATAATGCCCAAATCCCAAATGATGGCAAAATAGTGGTGGAAATTGAACACACTTGCAGGAATTAGGGAAAATAGTTTAAGCCAAGTGCCTTGTTTGCTGTGCCTGGGCTGATGTTTTCCTTCTCCTTGGTGGGGGCAGACTTGTGCCTTCTTCCCTTTAGATTACGTACCCAGACATAGTGCCTGATTCTTTCTCAGCTCAAGTGATGGACGCAACAAGGATAAAGCAAAAACACCATTCTCAAGAAAGAACTAGCCAGAAAGCAATGGTGGTTAGGCTCTGTGTCAGTCTCCTTGAACCTCCTTGATCATGATGTGTCTGTTCCGGTCACAGCACTCAGAATTTTAAGGTATCATTAGTAACAGAATTCAAGAAACTTCAGGGGAAAAAAAGTGTCTTGTATATTTCTGCCTCATTGACTCTCCATCTCATTTCCAATCTCATCTGAAAACATATCTTTTTTCTCTCCTGACCGCATCTGCTAATTGCCCTCTCCCACAGCTATTATTTAACTGGAATATATGTGATCACTTTAACAACGGTATTTAACTTCATGGGGTTGTTGAGATGCTGTTTTTAATAGTTTTAGGTTGAAATGTAAGTGGCTGAGGTTCTTAACCAGGAAGGTCCTTATGAAAGCCCCATCAATCTTTTATCTTGGAAAGCGCTCCCCAGTCTTTTAAACCCAGGCCCCTGAGATTAGTTGAGCTTTATATTTATACCTTATACTATGAAAATAAAAGGATTTTATTTTAGCTTCTAAATATGCATTTGTAATATTAAAGCTTTCCAGATGATACACTTTTCTTACCCTCTTCTCCCTGAAACAGTCCATTATGACCCCACCCCACCCAGTTTCAAATCGTGGCTTTTACCACTTTGTAACATGGTGAATCTTGACATGCTATTTAAATATTTGAAGTCTCATTTTTCTCATCTTCAAAGTGGGAATTATATACTTATTTTGAGGGTTTTCCCAGCATTCAGTAAAATTCTGTCTAAAAAGCTCCCTCTATAATTGGGGTGTGTGGGTGGCTCAGTTGGTTAAGTGTCTGATTCTTCGTTGCAGCTCAGGTCATGATCTCATCGCTCGTGGGTTCGAGCCCTGTGTTGGGCTCAGCGCTGCTGGTGCAGAGCCTGTTTGAGATTCCCTCTCACCCCCTCCCCTCCTCTTTCAAAATAAATAAATAAACTTAAAAAAAAAACCCTCCCTGTATAATGAAAAGAGCTCAATTCATGTTAGCTCTTATTGATGGAGGAGTATATGTGATTCTAAGTGAACTTAAAATCTGAGCAGTTCTTATTAGAACAGAGTGCAAATTCCATGAACAATGAGTCATTGTCTGCTTAACGCTATATTCCCTGTACCTAGTATTATGCTGGGCACATAATAAGCAATCAAATCTACCTGTGAATGAACAAATACATTTCACTGTTACATATTTGCTTTACAACTTACAAAGTGCTTGCATATCTATGATCTCACATGATCCCCTCAACAGTGTGGCACACAAATAGTGCAAAACATTCTAACTGGACTAGCAAGAGAGAGTTAATTCACTATAATCCTGCTGCCTTGGGATTCTGCCTAGCGATCCATGCTAGAGTCCAGATCATCCTTGATTCCATCCTTTTTCTCACCACTTCCTAACAGTTTTGACTCCTAGTTTTTTTCTTAAAATTTCACTGTTGCCATGGACACAAGTCAAATGGTCAGCATTCATCCGAATAGCTGCAGCAAGTTCTGCTGTCTGATAGTCTTCCAGATGCCACTCTGCTCACTCACTTGCTCATTATGCAAATATTTACGGGGCATCTACACTGAGAAAGGCACTCTGTTAGGTCCCCAGAGGAAGTGATAAACCAGATATGACATTTGCACTTATGCATCTTCTTTCATTCTAACGGATCTTCTTAGGACGTTAAATAGACCCCTTGCTATTGACTAGTGACCCTCCTTTGAAATGGCATTCACAATCCTTTACTCAGTTACCTCTTTATCTCTGTAACCCCATTGCCTTAACAATCTATTAGGCTTTCTTCCACACATCTTGGCCCATTACCCCCAATGCCCTAATCAGACTTTTGTTTTTTAATTCCAAAAATACACCATGCTTTTCCATGTTCCTGAACTTGGTGTTTTCTCTATCTAGAATATTCTCCTCAAACCACTCTTGCCACTGCTCAATCAGAAGTAACTGCAATGGGAAATAGCTACACTTTGAGTGATTTCTCTCTGAAAGCACAATGCTAAGTACTATATGTGGGTGTACATATATACCCACACACATAATTACCTCTTGTGTAATTCTTAAAAGACCATTTTACTTATAATTGAAATGGAAAATGGGAAGTTAATTAACTTACCCAAGGTGACACAGATAGCCAGTGGCAGAGTATCATTCCAAACCTGGCTTGACTTTAAAGCCCACATTTTTAACGGCTCTTATGATGAGTGAGTTTCTAATCATCCTTCAAGACCTAGTCCAAGGGCACTTAATCCCTGAAATCTTTCTTGGTTTGTCTAGGTAAAGAGAGCAGCCCTGCCCCTTACATTTACTTTACACATATCTCTATGGTGGCACCTTTTGCATTTACCTTATATAAACATTTGCATTCATTATCTGTTTATACATCTATCTCTGCTGTCAGCTCGTGTTGAGTCACTGGTCGAGACTTATTCCTTCCCACATTCCCTGAGTTTAGCACAGTATCTGGTCAATAACAGGTGCTCAGTAAGTGGATGATGATGAATGACTGCACTTCCTGTTAAGAGCAGTGTCAACATGAGAGAAATAAGAGACATAGGTAGGTGGCAATAGCTGATGAAGGCTTGAAGGCTTGGCCCACCAGGTCATCATGCATGAGTTTGACCTGATTTGAGAGCAAACCCAATCAAATATTGCTTGAAATAGTAGAGACAAAACATAAAAACAAAAACAAAATTCAGCTCGCTGCACTTTACATTTTTCATCTAGTGGTTCTGGCATTGCACTGACACTCAGAGCTACAGGTCAGGGCTAAGTTCAGCTGGGCTTAATTGGAAAGTACATAGGCTGGTTTTGGGAATGCTCTAGGGAGCAGCTGACCAAGAGACCTCTGCTATCAACTTGAAATATAGCTGTATGAGGATTTAAAAAATAAAAAAATCACTATGTTTTTTAGCAACATGCCTTCCCTTTTTCTTTGCTGTGTTTGGTATCTTTTTAGTTTCAAACCAAGAATGGAGAGAGAATGCACCAATTTGATCTAAACACTTTTAGCAGTGATGTAGAAAATATGTAGCCCATCAACAGTAGATTGATTACACTAATGGCCCCAGTTCTTTGCCCCTCAAATCCATACCCTTTGTCCTATAGCTTTGCAGTACCTCCCACTCTGAACCAAGCAACATGACTGGGCAGGTGATCAACTGTCCTGGTTTGCCCTGTCTCAGTTTTAGTATTAAAGACCTTACATTCTGGGAGGCTCATCAGTCCTAGGGCCATCCTCCAGTCAGAAACACCACAATGGCTGGTCACCCATTTGGCCAATGGGCTGTGACACAATCAGAGATTAAGAAAGAACTTGCTAGGTGGGCTTGTTTTCTCTTTATGCTTCCTTCATCACCCTGCAAAAAGGCCCAGAATAGCCTTCAGGAGAATGAGAAACACACAGTGGGGAGCCAAATCATTTAGTTGCCCCAACCTGGACAGCCTGTGTCTGCCACCAACCTAAAGACTCTTAGGCCCTGTGAATAACACAAAGATCTGTTAGATATGAATCCAGGCCACAGAGACACTTAAATATGCAAATATAAGCAGAATAATAAGTAGTTTATGATTTTTGCCTTTGCCTACCTGAAGAATATAATTAAAAGAGACAGCGGATTCATTTTTTCTGTGCTAGCTGGGTGAAATTATGACCAGTGTGTAGGCTCTGTATGAAGACAAATGTAGATGAAAATTATATTTCTTTGAGGAAGAATTTTCTAACAATCACAGCTGTTCAAAGCTGTCCAGAGTTGGCTTCTTGGTGCAGTAATGAGCTATCCCTCAGTAGGGACACTGATGCTGAGGCTGGAAGGAGGGGTGACAAAACTGCTGTAAAGTATGCAACTCAAGTGATGTTCCATGGAAGGGCTGAAATGTACTGAACATTAAACCAAGCTCTGGGCTCTATGTACACGTCTCATGCCCATAAAGTTGGTCCTGGTTGGGGGAAAGCAACTTCAGAAACCTCAGACAGAGGGATTAGTGTATATAAAAGCATGGAGACATGTAGAGACCTGATGCTTTTAGGGTCTTGTTAAATTATGGTATATGCACATGGATACGTGTAAGTGAGTTTGTAGGGATCGGTATGGAGATGTGGCAACAAGGTGGGTTTGTACTATTAATTGACAGTACAGAATTGTGTACTGTATGGTACACAATTGACAGAATGGTGGGTTTGTACTGTTAATCTTGCTATGCAAGTACTTTTCCAAGGATCCCCTTCCCTGGATAAGTCAGGGTTACTGTGGGCCACAAGAGTCATTTTATATAACATTTGAAAGTAGGAAGTGAAGTAGTTACCACATCCTTTGTGGAATTGGAAGGTGTATCCAGGGTACTGGGGGCTGTTGCAGATCATATGCAGTGTTGCTTATCTCCCAGTTCACCCTGAGGTATTTTTCCAGCTTCCCATGAGGAATGGTACCAGCTCCTCCTGGTCACCCACACACTCCATTAAATTTGGAGGGCTGGAGGCATTGAGAGTGCAATATATGTCCCACTTCATCCTTGCGGGTTCCAGTTTGTCTTTGCAGGACCAAGTTTATCTTTGTTCTCCCCCTCTTCATGTCCATTTTTCCCTCTTGACCGCCTGCCATACAGATCGCACTTCAGGCCTCAGCACCAGATTCCAAAGAAACCTTACACATACTGTACAGTGAGCATCCAGAACTATACAAGGTCAACTTCCTATAATAAATCCCTGATTCCAGGTCACTGTTAGTGGTTCAGCTTCTCCGATCAAACTCTGACTGGTACTGATAGACCCTAGAAGATAAATTGCATATGACCTTTAAGGAAGGAGCCAGAATGTGGTTAAAAGCATGGATTATGGAGTTAGACATAACTTGAGTTTGTAAACCTGCTACCTTACTGCCACTCATGAGCTGTTTAACCTTAGTTTCTGTTATGGGAAGCCTCCAAGGTGGCCTCTGATGACCTTCACCTCCTGGTATATATGCCTTGTGTAGTCCCCTCCCATATTGTATCAGGGTTGGTGTATATGACCAATAGAATACAGCACAAGCGATGGTGTCTCACTTCTGAGCCAAGGCCATAAAAGACACTGCAGCTTCTGCCACTCTCTTTCTTGGTTTACTTTTCTGAAGGAAACCAGCTGCCACGTTGTAAGGATAGCCTCTTGTTCACAACAGTGAGACTGAATGACCAAGTCAACCCTCCAGCCCCAATCAAGCCTTCAGATGACTTCACTCTGTCATTGTACATTGCACTTTAGTACTTTATTCTAAACTCATGAGAGACTCTGAGCCCGAACCACTCACCTAAGCTATTCTCAGATTCCTGCCCTTCAGAAACTGTATGAGGAATATTTATTGTTTCAAGCTTTTAAATTTTAGGGGTAATTTGGTATATAGCAATAACTAATAACCAATACAATAAATAATTAATTTCCTAAAAAGTAAAATGAGCATGACTATAATACCCACACCTCACTGGGCTGTAGTCAAGAATAAGGGCAAAACTGTATATAAAGCACTGGCTGCCATGTATGGCATGTGATAAATGGATAAATTAATGCTGCTCCTGCTGTTACTGCTATTAGTGTTATTACTGTTATTATCATGTCTTCTAAACTTGGCATTGTATGATTCCTTCACTTCAGGTTACAGTGTGGGTAGGTTTCCATGCAGAGGTGACACTTGTATTGGATTTGAAAAATCTACCCTCTCATAAATTTATGGTGTTTTCCACTTGAAAATCACCAGGGAGGGGGAGCACCCTGGTGGCTCAGTCAGTTGAGCATCCAACTCCTGATTTTGGCTCAGGTCATGATCCCAGGGTTGTGGAATAGAGCCCTGTGTCGAGCTCTGTGCTGAGTGTGGAACCTGCTTAAGATTCTCTCTCTTTCTCTCTCTCTCTCTCTCTCTCTCTCTCTCTCTCTTTCTCACACACACTCTCTTTCTCCTCCTCTGCACACTTTCTCTCTAAAATAATTTTAAAAACTCACTGAGGGTGTGGTAGAGATGGGCATGGGGAAGAACAGCTCCATACCTGGACTGTGTTAAGGCAGGTCTTCTTGGTACAGAGAAGGCCCACCCTTAATCCAAAGGAAGAGCCTTAACTTAGATTCAGATTGCAGGTGACAACATCAGCTCATATAGGTCCACCAGTGGCCCTAGGGCTGGAGAATATTAAAGTTTGGGAATTAAAATCTGATGCCTGCCTGCCTGCTTGGGAAATTAACTCAGTTGGTAATAGCGACTTATTGGAAAGTTGCAAGAAGCATGGACACCTTCCCAGGACTTGATGGTGCAAACAAATTGAATGGCATTTAACATATCTAATTGTTAATGAAATGGAGTATTAATTGTGGAATGTTAATTCCTTCCCTTCAGCAGTAGTTGCTCGCTTGGACTGGAAGTATTTGCATCAGAATAATAAAACATGGGGGCTTAAAGAGGTTTTCTAGATGAATGCAGTCCTCTATTTTTACAAATGAGGTAATAGGGTGGGGAAGATTACAGGTTTATAGATTAAAATAGTGCTGAATCCCTGTCTTAGTCTCTCCTGAAGGGGTCCTGGACTAGAAGCTAACTTGTATTGAATAAATTACTTGATTTCTCTAAGCCTCAGTTTTCTCATCTGTGAAATAGGAATAAGATATATTTTGCCATAGGTACAATGAAGATTCAAAAAATGCTTGGCCCATAGGATGTGTCCCATAAAATGCAGTTTTAACATTCTTTATTTTATATGCAGATTCACAATGTTATGGTCTGTACTCCAAATAGAAATAGAATACGTGGATATTGTTGAGACTGTTCACCCAAATTATGAACTTTACTTAAAAAAGAGTTGCTAATTTTTTTCAATGAATCAAATCAAATTGGAAGATATAAAAAATGGCATTTTCTTCAACAACCATCACCTTCCAGCTTTGTAATCCCTGAGGGTGAGGCCACCATGATTACTTTCTCCATGTTGGATCAACACAATAAATGAGAGGTCCAGAGGCTCCTCTGGAGGAGAAGGGTATCCATCAACAGAGATCAAAGGTCACCTCTACCATAATAACATATACCCAGAAAGTTGTTGTTCTGAGTATGTGACCCTCAACAATACAAAAATTAATCTCCTTTGGCTTTCTGAGTCCTACCTTATTTACCTTATTCTTTGCCCTTTGGTGTGAAGTTTTCTTCCTCAAGAGCTAAGGGATCTTTATTCTATCGATGTCCCCCCATTCATATTCTTTTTCTTTGGGAAATAAAAATTTAAGCCTAGTCAGATTGTTATGACCAGGGGAATCTATTATGAGGAAACAGAAGGTATCACAGAAAGCAGGAAGAACATTAAATAAGATAGGTGATGTTTCAGAGGGGAAATGGAATAGTATGAGCTAAGAGCTGGATTATGGCAAAATTTAAGCCACTGGAAGGATTAATGAGCAGTATGGATCTAATGCAAAGAAACTGAATCCAGGATAGCTTACTAAAGCAGGGGCTCTAAAACTGGGAGGCAAGCAAGCAAGGAATTATAAGTTAGGGCTTGGGAATATGGCCAATTCATGTAATGGTGCAAAGCAGGACCCACCATGACTATCTTCTACCCATTGTTTTTAGCTTCTCATCTTGGGAAAAGGATTCAAACTGACTTTGTTGAAGCCTCTCTTTATAAAGTATGCCAAAGATGGCCCATGGGGCTAAAACAAACTCTGTCTCTGGCTTGGAGACCCCTCCTTCATGTTCTTCTTCCTTTGTTTGCTGCACACGCGAAAACCCCCACAGATATGGAAGCTGACAACTATAAATTACCCTCCGTGCTTCCATTTGGCGCTCAGATCTTTGGAGAAACAGTTTCCTCCGAGCCCACCGGTGTTAAACAAATCTCCAATCCACCAAGATCTCCGAGTCCTGCTTGGTTTTTCTGCCAGCATTCCAGCCTGGTTCTGTAACACACTTGGTTCCCTGACTGGGAAACCCAACCACACTGGCCCATTGTTGCCACCAGTTTGGGAGAACAGCGAGGTGGTGATTGACCAAGGGATCACAAGGGAGAAGGTCCACACCCTGCCTGAATTTCAGGAGTCTCCTCAGTTGCCTCTGGTTGGCCCCGCTCGTTGCTCCTGCCCGACTCAAAGAGACCTGGTAGGTGAGGACCTAGACCTGACATCAGAACTGGTAAGGCCGGGGCCCCAAAGAAGTCAGACCCACCCAAAAGGGTGGAAGGGGGACCTGATCAATCCCCGGAGGCCTTAATGGTCTCACAGGTAGAAAATTTTGGGGAATGTAATAGGCTCTGGGGTGTGTGTGTGTGTGTGTGTGTGTGTGTGTGTGTGTGTGTGAATGTGTGGCTCAGCCAGGCTTGCCAGTAGAGTTCGAGTTTGTGGCTCCACGGACAGGCACCCTTAAGGTCCCCAAAAGTCTACAGAGTCTGAATGGGCTCTCCTGCGTCATGGTGAGAGCTTAAGGTCTAGGGTGGTATCAGATCAGATTCCCATCACAAGTCACGACGCTGAGTCCAATATGGCCAAACCTCAACTCAAGTTTCCCTCGGAACACGACCAGTGGAGTATCTGATTGGTCCTCTCATCCGAGGGGATACCCTCCCTTTGTCTGTCTTTGTGACATCGAACACGAGAAAGAAATTAATAATAGGATGAAAACAGAGTAAGCCTACGATTTTAGAGGTCGTGATCAAAAAATGTGAAAAGGGGTTTTCAGGATACCATGGGGTGACAACGACACCCAAGAAGTTAAGGAAATTTTGTGAACTCGAAGGGCCCACATTCAATGTAGGATGGCCTCCAGAAGGGACGTTAGATGCTCAAATAGTGCAGCAGGTTTGGCTAATAGTCACTGGGAATCCAGGCCACCCTGATCAATTTCCACACATCAACTCCTGGCTTGAAATTGCCTGAAACCCCCACCTTGGGTGTGATTCATCCTTAGCAAACAGAGCCAGGCAAAAGTTTTAGCCACTTTATCCGGAGGCTTACCCAGGGAGCCAAAGAAGCGATGCACCGTTCCTGTAATATTTAAAGGAGATGCAGAGGAAGATACTGTCTTTCCACCTCCTTATGACCCATCAAGCTCCCTCCCCCTACCCCTGAGCTCAAAACTCCTCCCCAGTCTGTCTCTCTGCTGTGGTTGCAGTCGGTGCTATTCATATCCCCACCCCTCTCAGACCTGAAGAACCCTCCCCCACAGGGGCCAGCAGCCAGACTGCGCCCCAGACCCACACCTAATGCTCTCCAAATGCCTGGAAGAGAAACAAGAGAACCTGAAAGGCAGAATGAGGATGGAACAGTCCAGCCCAGCTGTTCCATGATGTATTATCAACCTTTTTCTACAACCGACCTCCTCAATTAGAAACAAAACACTCCATCACACTCTGAAAAGCTACAAGCAATGGTTGACTTGATGGAGTCCCTCTTCCAGACCCACCGACCGACTTGGGAAGATTGTCAACAGTTACTCTGTACTCTGTTTAATACAGAAGAAAGAAGAAGAATGAGAGAAACACAACAGTACCTAGAAGATCATGCACCTCCGGGGATCAATGACCCTACTGTCTGGGCTCAAGCTGCTGCGCCTGAAGAATGTCTAACATGGGATCTCACCACAGAAGAAGAAAAGGCTCACATCTGATGATACCAGGAAGTTCTCCTTCAGGGAGTCCAAGCTGGAGCCAAAAAGCCCATGAACATGACTAAAAATCATCAGTCACACAGCACCCTGGGGAGTCTCCTGGAGACTACCGTGAAAGATTATGTGATGCATACCGTGTATATACCCCATTTGACCCCGAGGCACCAGAAAGTCAACAAATGGTAAATACCTCTTTTGTGGCATAGGCTGCCCCAGATATCAGAAGAAAACCCCAGAAGTTGGAGGGCTTTGCCGGGATGAATATCACTCAGCTGATAGAGGTCGCCAATAAAGTTTTCATGAACAGAGAAGTCACAGCTGAAAGAGAAGCGGAGAGAAGACTAAAAAAGAAGGCCACCCTTCTCACAGCAGCACTAAAAGAAATGGACACTGCAAAGATGAGAAGATCCCAACCACCAAAAGGGGGGAAGCCCAGAGCCCCCTTAGCAAGGGACCAATGTGCATACTGCAAAGAGAAAGGACACTGGAAGAATAAGTGTCTGAATTGGAAGGGGCCCTCAAAACCCAGCCCATATCGGGAGGAACCTCGAGGCGAGAACCTCGTTGTTCTGGCCGGGATAGAATCGGACTGAGGGGGACCGGGCTCTTTCTCTCTTGGCCCCCATGAGCCCACGGTCAAAATGAAGGTAGGGGGCCAAACAATAACTTTTATGGTTGACACTGGGGCTGAATAATCTGTTGTTACTTCCCCGGTGGCACCCTTAAGCCAAAAGACAGCAACCATACTTGGGGCTACTGGGACACGGGCAATGCAGCAGCCTTTCTGTCAAGCTCGACAATGTGAACTTGGGAGTCACAAAGTCTGGCATGAATTCCTTTACTTACCTGACTGCCCGATTCCTCTTCTGGGCCGGGATCTGCTCTCCAAGCTTGGGGCCCAGATAACTTTTGAACCCACTGGACACACTAACCTCCAATTAAACCCAAGGCAGAAGGAAACCCTGGTCTTGGTGATTACCCTGACAAGGGAAGAAGAATGGAGACTATTCTGCACCCGGGCCCTACCTTGTAGCCCCTCAGAATTCAGGCTTACATTCCCCTCTGTATGGGCTGAAGATAACCCACCTGGACTAGCTTGGAGTTGGGCCCCCATCATCGTTGACATGATCCCTGGAGTCCAACCGCAGAGACAAAGGCAGTACCCCTTCCACTTGAGGCTAGAATGAGTATACAAGAGCACCTGACCAAGCTCAGAGAAGCAGGTATTCTAATTGAGTGCCAATCAGCTTGGAATACCCTGCTCTTACCAGTCAAGAAGCCAGGAGGAGGATACCAACCAGGACAGGATTTGAGGGCCATTAACAATGTGACTTTTTACTTATACCCAGTGGTTCTGAACCCATATACTCTCCTCAGCCAAATTCCGGGGTCAGCCAGATGGTTTACAGGCCTCGACCTAAAGGATGCTTTCTTCTGCTTCCCCTGGCTCCTCAAAGTCAACCACTGTTTGCCTTTGAATGGACTGAGCCCGTTAAGGGGTGCCAGATGCAGCTGACCTGCAATCTTCCGCAAGGCTTCAAGAACTCGCCCACTCTTTTTGGGGAAGCACTAGCTGCAGACCTCGCTGACTTTCTGAGGGAAACCACAGGGTGTGTCCTTCTCCAATATGTAGACGACCTCCTCCCTGCCAGCGACACCCAAGAAGACTGTATGAAAGGTGCCAAGGCCCTCCTGCAGCTCCTATCCCTCTCGGGGTACTGGGCCTCTTGGGAAAAGGCACAGATTTGTCAGCAGCAGGTCCAATACTTAGGCTTCCTCCTCACAAAAGGAAAAAGAGAACTAGGACCAGAAAGGAAGAAAGTTATCACCACACTGCCATAGCTCCAAACAAAACGAGGCTTGCATGAATTTTTAGGGGCCGCAGTGTTCTGTCGCATTTGGATTCCCAGATTCTCAGCCATAGTGGGGCCCCTCTATGACCTGTTGGGAGGGCCAGACCGGGAGCCCCTCGCATGAACTGACGAGGCAAGGGCCACTTTCACAGAAATAAAGTTGGCTCTGGGACGAGCCCCAGCCCTGGGTTTTCCTGACATAGAAAGGCCCTTTAACCTCTTCATACATGAAAAGGACAAAATAGTCCTTGGAGTGCTCACTCAGAGCATGGGGCCTTGGCAACGGCCAGTAGCCTACCTGTCAAAAAAAACTTGATCCTGTGGCTGCAGGATGGCCACCATGCCTCAGAGTGCTGGCAGCCACAGTCCTGCTCATCAAGGAGGCAGACAAACTCATACTGGGACAAACACTTAATGTTTAGGTCCCACACGCAGTGATGTCCCTCATGAGCACCCAAGGACATCATTTCCTCTCCAATTCTCGGCTGACACAATACCAAGGCCTTCTCTATGAAAACCCAAGGGTCACTCTTGAAACAGTAAGAACACTAAACCTGGCCACCTTCCTTCCCACGGAGGAGGGAGAACCCGACCATGACTGTTCTGAAGTAGTGGATGAAGTCTACACCAGCCACCTGGACCTCCAAGACCAGGCTATGATAAGCCCAGAGATTACCCTGTTTATCGATGGGAGCAGCTATTTATAAGAGGGAAGCCGAAGAGCAGGATATGCGGTAACCACAACCACCAAGGTTCTGGAAGCCAAGGCCTTGCCGGAAGGATGGTCAGCACAATGAGGTGAGCTGTACGACTTAACCCGAGCCCTCATCCTTAGCAAAGGTAAACGAGTTAACATCTACACTGATTCCCGGTATGCCTTCACTACTGTGCATGTACACGGGGCCATCTATAAAGAAAGAGGCCTCCTTACTGCTGCAAAGAAAACTATCAAAAACAAGGAAGAAATACTAAAGCTTCTTGAGGCCGTATGGCTGCCAGACAAGGTAGCTATCCTACACTGTAAGGGACATCAGAAAGGAGATGAGCCCATAACTCAAGGAAATCACCTGGCCGGCAAAACAGCCAGAGCGGCCGCCTGTGGTGACCCAGGCGAAGCTCCTACCTACACTATGACTCTTGCGCCCCACAGGGAAGCCTCCCTGCCCCTGTACACAGACGAAGAAAGAAGTTGGGCCTTGACAGAAGGGGGCACGCTAAGCAAAGAGGGATGGTGGGTCATGTCAAATGGATACATCTTTGTCCTGTCGTCTATGGGAAAACACCTAGTGAAGGAACATTACCAACTCACGCACCTAGGGAAAACTGCACTAGAGGCCCTCCTCAAAAAGAACTACTATATCAGCCAGCTGCTGGCATTATGCTGACCTATCAGTGAACATTGTGTAACGTGTGCCAAAAACAATGCTGGGTCTGCCCCACGGCCCCTGCCTGGCACATAAAGGATGGGGGCCCACCCCTTTTGAAGACTTAGAGGTGGACTTTACCGACATACAACCAAATAAAGGGTTCAGGTACCTCCTTGTAATAATCTGCACGTATTCAGGATGGGTCGACGCATTCCTGACCAGAATGGAACGAAGTCGCGAGGTGGCCAAAGCTCTTCTATGGGAGATTATGCCTCGGTTTGGTCTACCCTTAACCATACATGGTGATAACAGGCCTGCATTTGTGGCAGACATTATACAAACCCTAACAAAGTCCCTCAACATTACCTGGAAACTGCACACTGCTTACTGACCCCAGAGCTCAGGGTAATAGAGCAGATGAATCGCACCCTCAAGGAAACCCTGGCTAAGTTCCACCAAGAGACTAATCTCCCATGGCTAGAATTACTACCACTGGCCCTCCTGTGTGCCCGATGCATGCCTGGGGCACTAGGATTCTCCCCTTTTGTGTTTTTATAAAGGCGGACCCCCCACCCCCCATGTTTAGGAAAACTCCCAGAAGACCTACACCAGATTGGAGACAAGGGAATAAGAGACCAGCTCCAGACCTTGGGTCCTAAGTTACAGAGATACACCATAGAGAGGGCCCCAATTTCCTTAGGGACCCCCGTTCACCCCTTTCAGCCAGGAGACTCTGCGTGGGTCAAAGATTGGAAGAGGGAACTTCTTAAACCACTGTGGACTGGGCCTCATACTGTTATTCTAACAACTCCTACAGCCCTTAAAGTTTTAGGTATCACCCCATGGGTCCATCCCTCCAGAGTTAAGAAGGCCAACTCAGAAGAACCCACAACCTGGCAAAGTGATCCAAATCCAGTCAAACCACTTAAACTGACCCTCAAAAGGAAAACTGGCCCGAAACCTCCAGCCCTGCTCCAGCCACACCCCGGAAGCTGGCTGGCCTGAGCACAGCAGAAGCTGGAGGAATCAATGCATGAACCTAGCCCAGGGGTTTGGATGCAACTCTGCCAGCCCTTGCCCCTTACTGGTGTCATAGCCCTGATCTTACTTTTTTACTGCTGGGTTGACAGAGACTGCACCAACAAGCTGGACATGGGACAAAAGATGCATTCTGGGTCTCACATACCTCCTCTGGATGGGAGGATTATTAAGTACTGCCTGTATATTATAACCTCTCTCACCCTCACAATTGCCGCTGACCCAATTTGCCCCCAGGATTATTGTATGACAATAAGGGGGTTAAGGGCATTCAGTGCTTTCACCTCCCTTCACAAAGATTGCTACAAGGAAAAAACACCCACTCTCTGTCAGTCACCCACCCGGTGCCCCAGGGACTAAGTTTTGGACCATAGAGATAACCCAAAATGTCAGGAACCCATGTCACAACAAGGGCCTCCAGAGAGGGAAGTGAGCTTGCTACACTTACCTTCCTCAATGGGGGACGTCAGATGGGGGAGGGGTACAAGACAGGGCCCTTCAAAAAGTTATAGAGGGTACCCAGGATAGGGTAATATGAGCCATAAAGGCGACCACTCCCCCGACAGCCTACCAAGGTTTGAACATTTCAGGCCTCAATCAGATGCTTACCAATAACCCACTTCGGCGATGGGCCAACACTACTCTACAAGTCCTCCCTAAAATAGATAATCACACCCAAACCTGCTGGATGTGCTTGCCCTTCAGCTGGAGGGCTTACTTAGCCACTCCCATCCCTTTGACCTGGGAAGCTCCTGAAAGTCTCAAAACCAACACCTCTGTCTTAATTGGACCCCTGGCCACTGGGGTCTGTCTCACAAATGCAGAGAATCTAATTTGTATGGTCCCTGAAAGTATGAATGGTACCTCTCTATGTGGAAGAAATAGAACCTTAAAGAGGAAATACAACCCTTTGTTCAACCTCTGGGGTGTTCTATCTGTGTTCTAATTCAGCCTACCGATGCTTAGAGGCCAACTGACTCAGATACGTTATTCTGTCTTCCTAACCCCAGAGAGATCCGTATACACTGACAATCAGTTCCTAACAGCCTTTTAGCCCCAAGTCCCTGGCTAAACAGGCAGCCCTGTTACCTGTTCTGATAGAAACAGAAATTGCGATAGGAATAGGAAACAGAATAGGGGGCATAAGTTTATCCGTAGAACTATACCATAGACTATCTCAAGAGATAAATGAAGACATGGAACGGGTGGCAGATTCTCTGGTAACTTTATAAAACCAAATAAACTTTCTGGCAGCAGTGACCCTCCAAAATAGGCAAGCCCTTGACCTCCTCACTTCAGAAAAAGGAGCAACTTGCATCTTTCTGGGGGAGGAATGTTGCTATTTTGTAAACCAGTCAGGAATAGTTACAACTAAGGTTAAGGAACTCAAGGAAAGAATTCAACATAGACAACAGGGAAGTATCAATCAATGGAAAGGATGGGATCTCACAGATTGGGCATCCCGGCTTCCTGCCCTGGTGGGGCCCTCTCCATAATTTTACTTGTATCCATTGGCCTCTGTATGCTGAGTGCCGTGGTACATTTTATTGAAAACGCTATTGCTCGCCAAACTACTGCACGTATCTTAGCTTTCTGAGAGTACCAACCTGTAAAACCGAAAGGTGACCCCTACTAAAAGTTTTTTTTTAAAAGGCATCAAAGGGGGGAATGTTGGAGAAGTGAATAAAGTATGCCAAAGATGGCCCATGGGGCTAAAACAAACTCTGGTCTGTAGCTTAGAGACCCCTCCTCCATGTTCTTCTTCCTTTGTTTGCTGCGCGCTGGAAACCCCCCCACAGATATGGAAGCTGACGACTATAAATTACCCTCCCCACTTGCATTCGGCACTCAGATCTTTGGAGAAACGGTCTCCTCTAAGCCCGCCAGTGTTATATAAATCTCCGATCCACCAAAATCTCCAAGTGCTGCTTGGTTTTTCCGCCAGTGTTCCAGCCTGGTTCCGTAACAAGAGCACAATTAGAATCACAGATAGGGGTCAAGTAGCTCTAGTTAGATACCTTTGTGACTGAGGTGACTGAGATTAAGAACCAGGATGATCAGCTTATAGCAGGGTACTAAATGTACCTTTAGTAAAATGGCAGCATCACACTTCTTTGAGTACTCCTCTAACATTGTGATGGAAAGACTCTCCACCATTACTCTGAGTCTTGAGAAATCATTTGAAATGAAGGCTCAGAGTTCATGCAAGATTTTTATCTCTTTGGGAAAAAAATGGACATTAATTTGAATTGAACCCAGTATATTTATGTTCACAAATTCTTCCTTGAAGGTAGGGGAGTGAAAGAGGGTGTTTTTAGAAAGATTTTAAACTAAAATTGAATCAAGACAGTTTAACTTCATTCTCAATGGCAAGTGATGGATGCCTGAATAGTTTTAAAAGGTTTGAGTTTAAATGCTGGTTCTGCTTTTAACCAATGGGATGGTTTAGGGTACTATCTCATTTCTCTGTGCTTACTCATTCTCTTCTTAAAAAGGTAGAACATAACTGCCCTACTTAATATCATAGAGTTGCTGTGAAGCAATAGAGTGTGGAATTTATGAAATGATCTTGTAAACCCACTGTGCCCATGTAGAGGTTGACACTCTTCCTTAAATACCAAAGGCCAAGATTCCCATTTGCCTAGTACTAGAGGATGCCCGGGAAATCAGTACTTACACTCTGTATCTGGAGCCAAAAGGATGCAGTGCTGCCCATGAGAACAGTGAACTGAAAGTCAAGTTGTCCGGGCTGCTTCTCACCTCTTCCAGTCATTAGCATTATTACCTGGGCAATTATTCCTTCACCTCTCTGACACTTACTTTCCTCACCTCTTAAATGAAGAAGATGATCTAAAATTTTCAAGACTGGTTTTCAACCTTGGCTGCAAACCAGATTCTCCTTAGGTGCATTTGGAAGACTAATCCCCAGGAGGCATCCAAGATTAATTAAACCAGGATCACTGAGATATGATACAGGTATCACTGTTTTTGAAACTCCTGTGGTGATTCCAAGACATAACCATGTTTGAGAACAACTGATCATCTAAATGGTTTTAAGGTCATGGTCCCTCGATGTCTAATATTCTAGTGTTTTGAGAGAATTTCTGGTTACCTCTAGGTTGGTCCATCTCCAATTCCATAGTAGAGTTTTGCAATGTCGTTGAGAATTGCACATACCAGTTATATTAGTTTCCTAGGGCTGCCATAACAAAGTACCACAAAATAGGTGGTTTAAGCAACAGAAATTTATTGCCTTCCTGATCTGGAAGCTAGAAATCTGAGGTTAAGGTGTCAGCAGGATTGGTTCCTTCTGAGGGCTACGAGGGAGAATCTGCTCCCTGCCTCTCCCCTGGTTCTGGTAGCTTCCTGGCAACCTTTGGCATCCCTTGGCTTGTAGAAGCATCATCCCAGTCTCTGTCTTCACCTTCATATGCATTCTCCCTGTGTGTATAGCCTTTGCCCAAATTTCCCCTTTTTACAAGGATGCCAGTTATATTAGATTAAGGCCCATTCTTCTCCAGCATGACCACATCTCAACTAACAATGTGTAAAGTGACTATTTATAAATAAGTTTACAAGCTTAGGTACTGACGTTTGAAAATCAGCATGTGTATTTTAGGGAAATGCAATTCAATTCATAAAGCCAATACTTGGATTTGAGCAATTGGGAAGGGCATGGTTCATGGAGGGGACCTCTTGAAACTTCCATGGCTGGTTCCAAAGGAGGACCCATTCTCATGTAGAACACAGCACACCTTCCATTCTTCCTGAGCTCCAACCCCCACCCTTGCCAGGTTTTTAGAATTCTATTCCCCCTGACTGTCCCCTCCTGTATCCTCCAGTGATCTGTTGCCAGAGACGGAGACCCTGGCCCCTTTATTTACCAGTTTAGGGATTTTCCTTTAAGCATCTCAACCCCCTGCCAACCACCTCTAGTTATTAAAATGCAGCTCAGGATGTCTCACTCTGGCTGTTACATTATCATTCCTCGTTAGAGACTCCTCCAGGGCCTGAGACATCCCTGCACTGACTTTATAATTACAAAGTCAATTTCTAAACAGACATTTGCAAATAAGTCAATTTAAATACTGAGATTTGCAAACAATAATTAAGCAGTAGCTTCTTTTTAAATATCTCTATATATAATTAATGCCTGTGGGCTTTTCATTTTACCTTGCAACTGGGTAGTTTGCAATTGTTTGTTGAGCTAAAGGGTTCTCTGAAAGCAAATCAAAGCACTGGGGAGATTTGGGAAGCAATTGAAGAAAGGGTTTTTCCTTTTCCTCCTTCATCCCTACTACTACATGTGATTGGCTGTGCTTTTCATCAGTTGGGATTATGATAGGGGAGGGAGGCTGGAGAAGAATCATTTTCTTCAGTAAAAACAGCAATAACAATATAGGATTCTGGTCTGGCTAACATGGCTTCTTAAGATATGCAGTCAGGGAGTCTCCATGCTGAAAGCCTCAGCTCCTGCCAATTTCAACATCACCTAAAGAGAGAGCTCTCAGTAGCTCAGCTTTGATAGTGCTTCTCCCTGGTTTTAAAAAAAATCTACAGTGGATCCCTGTTACCTGAAGGATAAGGTTCTGACCCTGGCATTCATGGTCCTTCACAATCTGGCCTTATTCTCTCTTTTAACAAGTTTTTTTTTTTTTTTTTGAAAACCTACTAGATGCTAAGGAAAATAGCAGGTCACAAGGGCACGCTGGTAAATAAGATGGTCTATTTTGAGGTCTAATGGGGATAGAAACACTGAAAAAGTAAACTTATGGATGATGAATATTGCAAAAGAGGATGTAATGCTGAGGGAGCAAAAGGCAAGCTGACAGGGTGGGCATAAGCCCACCTCAGGTGGGATATGTGTGATATTCCTCTGGCACTCCTGGCTGCCCAAGAACAAAGGAAAGGGGAAAAACAAATGGTTAACTGATAGAGATCATAGTTCTGCAGGACCTAAGTCTCCATCACCCCTCCATAGTGATGTGGGAAACAAAGGCAGAAGGAAATGGCAGATAGAACTAAATTTCCTCATCCCTGCAGCCCATTGACAAATATCTGCTGGCAGAGTAAAATGTTTCTCCAGGAACTTCCTACTGTCTTAATGTTAATGCTTTGCTAGGGGGAAAAACAACCTTAGCTTGACAATAGCTAGGCCTCCACTATCCTGTAAGTCTTCTTTAGCATATGAAAATCTCACTGGAAATTTCCCCTGGACTTTACCTCCCCCAACTCCAAAGTATAAAACCAGTCTCTCCTCATAGTCCTGGGTCAGCTCTTGCTGCTCACAGGTCCTGTCCCTCTGCTTCAATAAAATCACCTTTTTGCACCAAAGACCTCTTCAAGAATTCTTTCTTGGTTGTTGGCTCCGGACCCTGCGCACCCCACTGCCACCCAAAAAAAACCCTCATCAGTAGGAGTAAAATTTGCATTGGTCTGGAGACTGATGAATGTCACTTTTAAAAAAGTGATATTTCCAATAGAAATCTCAAGGATAAGCAGCCTTTAACAAGATGAAGACTAAGCAGAGGAATTTCTGTTAAAACTCAAAGCAGGGGACCAGGAGTAGCTAACATAAGGAGATGGTAGGAAATGAGGCACGAGTCTAGACAGAGAAGTATGGACTAGAATCTTGAAGGCATTGTAGGCTAGGAAATGATGTGACTAGTTTGGCTTATGCTGTCCCAACTGTGTCCTCAAGTCCTACAAAACCAAAGTCCTACCAGGCAACGCCCTCCCAGAGAGTTGGATGATCCAGAAACTCTTGAGTCTGTGTTCCCAAACTCTCCTCCAGGAAGGAGGTTCTCCCCAATATTCTCAACCCAGCCAAATCCCTCAACTTCAAAATCTGATTCAGAAATCACAGACTCTTTAAAATGTCTTAAATCCCATTACCACGGCCTTGTAAGAATAGATTGCCCTCTAATCAGTGCTTTGAAAGCATTTTGTTCACCTCCTTAGTTCAACTTATACCATGCATATATTTATGTACACATATAATAATGCAACCGCATAAATGTATATCTACAACTCTCTAGTTCAACTCATACTAATACACATTAACAGTAAAAGCTTTCATTGTTTTCAAGTTAGTGTGTATATCTCAGCAAAATGTTAGCAAATAGTAGATACAAATAGTTCATTATAGTAATCATCAATTTTTCCAATATCACAAGTATTTTTCAGTGGGAGTCCCCACAGGTGTTGTGGCAGGGGCTGGTATGATTTGCCTTCAGAGTGTCCTCAAGCACAGTCATAACTCTCCTTAGTCTGTTGGTAATCCCATTCAGTATACGGGAAGAGAGCTTCTGTGCAGCTTTCCCTCAGGTAGAGTGAGGCTGACTGAGATCAGAGGTCCCCAGAAGAGAGGTCAAGATTCATCACTCCAGAGTTCATGAGGCGTCATTCATTTATTGCTCTTATCAAGGTGCTGACATTCTGGGCTTAAAATACAGGAAGGGGAATCCCACTGACCTCGAGGCCTCTGTTTCACCCCATCTCTGAGATAAAAGTCTTTCTCTTTTCCCATGTCCATTCTTATTAGAAGGCAGGTACAATTCAGGCCCAGGATCTGGGCCCTAGAAAAGTCAGCACTGCTCTATAAGTACAAAGCCAACCTGGAGAAATTAAGGGTATGGCCAGTTGAAGAACCTCCACTTCCTCCTTAAGTCAGTCTTATTTCTTTAGTTCAAACAAATCAGTACAAGGGGTAAGTGACCTTCAGTGGGGTACATAGTTCCCAATTCAGATAATGAACAGATTATGAGTGACCCCCATAGTCCTTTCAAATAAGAATTCTGTCTCCTTTGGTGATGTATTCCAGAGGATGTGGTGTTAATTTCTTATGGTCTTTTCTTAAGAGACCCCTCATCTCTGGAAAGGCCTTAAATGCTGATGGGGAAGGGTTTTACAAAATGCAGATACATAGTTCCCTAAAATAGTTAATGCTCCAGTGTAGGAGTGAATCATCAGTGATCTTCCCTAACTCTGACCCTCATATCTACTCATCCATGAGCTGCTGGCTCATGTTCCAGATGCAACTGTCTGGGATAATCAGAGTGTGTGTGTGTGTGTGTGTGTGTGTGTGTGTGTGTGTGTAGGGGGGCATAATCAGATATTGGTTCTGATTAAGATTACTATGGAGTTCATTTTTTAATCTGGGTAAATAGATGAAAAAAAAAACCCTATGAAATCTTAATTCCTACTCTGCTCAATTAAATGAGAATCTTTTCAAGTAGGTGAGGACCTGGGTACTTTTTATATCTCTTAATGTGATTCAGTTCAGAACCACTCATCTAGATTGTCACTCATTGAAAGCTAGCTTTATTCTGATTCAGTTGTCTGTAGTCCAAAATGGGGATCCAATGCAGATAAAAGCAGATAGACCAACTAAAGCTCTAACTTTTGGTGACCTCTCACATTCGTCAGCCATCAAGACACTCAAAGAAGTGCTCAAGGCAATGAGGGATGGGCATGAGCAGCATTCCAAATTCCTACCATTTGGGGGCAGCTTTGAACAAGTCCTCCCACACCTGAGTGAGCACACACATCTTTACGGAATCCTACTAGCATATTTTTCTGGTCCTTCTTCCCTCACCCTTTTTTTCCCTCTTAGTCACTCTTTTCTGTCTTTCTCTTTGGTTTCCCATTCACTGCTTCCATAGAGCCCAAGAGCACCAGAATGAGGATATAGAGTGTATACAGGTCATGGTGCTTGTGGTCATTGTATGCCACTGGAAGAGTCACTTCAATTTTTAGGCTTCCTTTCCCCTTCTGTAGTTAGTTGATTGGATTAGATAGAATTATATTTACCTTTCAATACTAATTCTACTGTGATCTTTTATATTTTGTCATTTTCTATTCTTCTTCCCCCTCCTTTAACATCTCTCTCTGTAAAAATTTTTGAAGGTTGGTTTTGAATAAATGGGGAATAATCATTTCAGTCCCTTTTGCACCTACTTTTGGTCCAACTTCCAAGGTTCACAACCAAGCAGAAAGCTGTGGTACAGGAAAGTCAACACTCGTAGCCGAATGGAGATGCTGTGGTTCATGCCCTTAACTGGGATTTCATGTACTTCATCTTCCCCACTCAGTGTGGACTTCCATTTTCCCAGCCTATCAAATTCCTCCTGCCCTTCATCATGTAGCTCAGATTTCTCTTCTACCATAGAGAAGACCTACCATGATCATCTTCCTTGATCATGCAAACCCTCCTTGAATAACTTTTCTTTGGCCAACTACATCATTTATATCTGAATCTTAAAACATACCATTTTGATACAATTTTACATCCCTTTGTTTGGTGTTATATGTCTGGGTCTTGTGAACATTATTTGTAAGATTATGGAGGATACAAGCTTAGGGTGTCAAGCTCGAGGATAAGCATACAACGTGCACTTAAGATAGAATCTGAGACTATTACAAGTTTATCAACTTAAAAATAATCTCTTTCAATTCCCAAAATTCACACACAAAGAAACTCTCAGAGAGGAAAAATGACTCTCAGAGAGTTAATGGCTGAACTTGACTAAAAGCTAGGTCTCCTCAATCCATTTCATTTTTTATATCATTTGCTGTTTGATTTATTTCTCCAATACGTAATCATGCCCCAGATCCTCAAAAGGGTCACTTAACCCACTGTGCTTCCATTTCTGTACAGTTTCACAGAGATATATTTCATCAAGATATACTCCTTGATGCCCTTATGTACATCAATTTTTTAAAATTTTTTAAAAATATTATTGAGAGAGGGAGGGAGGGAGAGAGCAAGAGCGAGAGGGAGGGAGGGAGAAAGACAAAGCATGATCAGGGCAGGGGCAGAGAGAGAGAGAGAGGGAGATGGAGAATCTAAAGCAGGCTCCTGGCTCCAAGCTGTCAGCACAGAGCGCAATGCGGGTCTTGAACTCAAGAACTGTGAGATCATGACTTGAGCCAAGTTGGAAAGTTAACCGACTGAGTCATTCAGGTGCTCCTGTACATCAATTTAAAATTGATATGTTAGTCCACATAGATGTCTCCTCTGTTAAGCAGGCAATGATGGTTTAACAGAAGGTACTTTCAGCTTGAAATCTGAAGATCTGCCCTCAGTTCTCTGTTTGTGACTTAGAAACTGGAGGAGTATAGGCTTACTATTTCACTCCTCTACACTTACATTTCCTCATTCACAAAACTAAGTATAAATACCCTTAACAAAACACTTGAAAGTCTGGATGACTTTGGATGAGGTTTGCACTCTGTTAACTGTGATGAGCTACTGAAATATCAAATATGGTTTTTTTTCTCACTATTATTAACAAACAATAATAAAGTATAAAAACATTAGTGCCGGTTAGGGGAGCAGCACCCTCATTTTGCTTCTCGAGACTACTTGGTGGGCAAGAAGCCATCATCAATATTGGTGACAATTACATACACCTCCTCTCTTTTCCTTATGTGTGTGTGAAACCCATAACTTAAAACACTTGCTGCTATTCAGCACAAAAACAAATAGCAAAGCAACTCTGCCTGTGATGTATTTCAACAGCATAACTTAGACTTGCCACCATTCTGTTAAATTATGAATATCTATCACCTGACGGAGTCAATGCTTTTATTTGGAACAGGGAAGGAGGGAGGCAATGAAACACACACACAAACACACACACACACACACACACACACACAAGGAGATGCGGTTGCTATAGCGATTAACAATGGGTATCCTTCGAACAGGGTTTAGGGATGCTGATGCAGCTAAAACAAATGTTTGTGTTTGGCCACGGTGGAGACGGTGACGGATTATGGAGCCTTGGCCTTGAGCCTTGATGTAATCCAATTCTAAATAAATCATAAATCTAAGTGCAGACTGGTAAGGCAGAAAGAATACCAATTCAGGCCAAGCAGTAGCAAGCGGGCAGTGGTGGCCAGGATTGATTATGGGGTGTGCAGCAGGAAGCGTTGACAGGAGGAGGACCGTGACCAGCCTGCAGGGATGTACTTCTTTCTCTTCTAGCCTTAGCCAACCTCCAACTGAGCTGCCAGACCTCAGTAGTGTGAATGAGAGATCACTGCTGAATTAGCCACAAGGCCAGGGATTCTGCCGCCTCCTAAATTCTCTCAGATGAAGGGATTTTTCATTGTGAAGGGTGCTGAATTGCTAATGTTTGGGCTACTTTCATGAGACACTTACTTGGAAGGACCCAGAAGTTAGCAGAGAGCCTAAAGTCTGCTGGAGTGTGAGAAGATGCTATAGTTAAAGCACCTGGATTTGGAATAATTGTATACTTGTATGAGGGAGTAACAGGAAAAAAGACAATTGTTTATGCAGAATGCTGACATTCTTCCTCATTTTCTGTTTTCAAAGTGAAAGAAGCAATGAATGAAGGGTGAAATGGAGAACCAAAATGTTAGCTTTATGTACACTGGAAAGGACAGGGCCGCTCTTGGGAACAAGGAAGAATATAGAAAGGTGTGAGCAGAGATTGAGAACAATATGAGCCATTGTAGGTTGGGCAACTATGAAAGAATTTTAACAAATCTGGAGATGGGGGTATTCCAAGCTGTTGGAAAAGTTAAAGAACTGAATTTCAAGAGATTTTGTTGTATTTTAAAAATTGACTCCCTGTTTGAACAATTACAAGAAACTACAAAATAAGATGTAAATTTCTTTTCAAATTTCTTGGATGTCAGACCAGAGTTCCTTACAAATGCAACATATTATGCCAAAATGGAGTAGCTAAACATTATTTTTAAAAGATTTTTTGTAATGTTTAATCATTTTTGACAGAGAGAGACAGACATAATGCGACTAGCTGAGGGCAGAGAGAGAGGGAGACACAGAATCCAAAGCAGGCTCCCGAGCTGTCAGCACAGAGCCTGATGCAGGGCTTGAACCCACAAACCATGAGATCAAGACCTGAGCCTAAACTGGAGCTTAACCGACTGAGCTACCCAGATGCCCCTAAACATTATTTGGTTTTATTCTGGAAGGGGTTTGGGATAAAAAGTGCAATATTCAGATTCAAATCACTGAAAAAAAAATTTTAATGTCTATTTATTTTTGAGAGACAGAGCATGAGAGGGGGAGGGGCAGAGAGAGAGAGAGAGAGAGAGAGAGAGAGGGAGACACAGAATCTGAAGCAGGCTCCAGGCTCTGAGCTGTCAGCACAGAGCCCAATGTGGGGCTTGAACCCACCAACCGTGAGATCATGACCTGAGCTGAAGTCAGATGCTTAACCGACTGAGCCAGCCAGGAGCCCCCAGATTCAAGTAATTTAAAATTATCACCCTCCAACTTAACACAGAGAGCATTTTCTTCATGGCTGCCAAATTAACGGACCTATGACACATGGGATAGATATTGATCCAACATGAGCAACAATGGTCCTAGAAATGCCTCCTCATTGCCAGAGAGATACCACGGACACTACTGTGAGGTCAGAATTGTGGTATTTAGGCAATATATTTGGCCATATAAAAGTAGATGTTCATTAAATTGATTAAAGATTATTGTGGAGCAGTGGAAGCAAAGACAGGATTAGATGTACAACACATTTATTGGCGGAGAAATGCCCATTGAAGGATAATGGGGAACAAGCAGGAGAAGACAGGGAGAACCTTCAGACTGGGATGCAGCTCTGACTCCAGGGAAGAAGGACAGGAAGGAAGGAGGATTGGATAATAGCAGCCTCAGACTGTATTTGTTCCAAAAGGCTTTAAGATGGGTCAAAATCACTCCTTAGAAGAGTCTTGAATCCTCACAGGAATGAACTGGCATTAGTACCTTCATTGTGCTCAGTCATTGGCTGGGAGCATCCCACTGCAAGTATGGTCTCAGAGGTGACAGATCCGGTGGGTCAGTAACTGGGGCCATCTGTCAACCAGGTTCCCCACAGCAGGAGCCATGAATTTCCACGGCTACCACAGTGAATTTTAGGCTAGATATATTTATTGTTTTAACCTGGCTTCTATAGAAATTCAATATCTTAAAGAATTATAGACCTTTCTCAAAAGGGACAGGTGGTCACTGGCAGGCATAATGGACTGATTCAAGGCTTTGTCCTGGGCCAAATTTTTAAGACAAAATTCCTGAGAATTAAGCTCCAGCTCTGGGGTATTCCATCAAATACCTGTGGAACTGATATTACAGGCCACAGTGTGATAACATTTTATGTGAATTTGGATTCTGCAAATTAGCAATTACATCGTATAAAATATCAATGTCTCACTTTATACATAATATTTAACACTATGTGACTCCTTCAAATTAAAAACAATTCATCAAGAATTTCATAATTTCAAAGTGGGCTCTGTGAGTTATAAACTGTGTCTTTGATAGGGCCAAAAGCAACATGTGACTTCAGATGTTAAACAGAAAGACCTGATGCCCTGTGTCAGGATCAATCTTTAATTATGTGATGTTTTGAAAGTTATGATCTTTATACAAAAAATGCATGAATCTTCTTTTACTCCAAGAAACTTGACAATGTGCACAGGTAACTATAATAGCAATGTGAGAAGAAAAAACAAACAAAGGAAATATTAAGTTGTGGGCAAAACTTGCAGTGAACCAAGAGGTAGAGGAAGGAGGAGAAATACTGGCAATTAAGTAAGACTACAGGGTCCAGGATTAGAATTTATTTATGCACTCTATGCAATCTATTTTGGTATGGGCTGCCTGAATCTCCTAGAAAAAGTGAAGAGAAGCTGGAATGTTTGTGTCTAGTTGATAGCTGTATATGGGCAGGAAAGGGACTTATGAGTTGCATTTTCTTCCAGACTGGAGGGACTTCCACAGCTGATAATTGGGCAGTAAGTGGGTAGAAGGTAGCTTGGAGGATCAGAAACTCCTAGATCAGGTCAGTGCAGTAGCAATTTATAGCCAAGAGTTACAAAACTATTTCAGATTTCACCACCTATATGAGATGTCTGAATTCTTGCTGTTAGCAAAGCTAATTAGAGGAAGGTTGGGGGGAAAGGGGAAAAGAAAAGAGTGAGCATGATGTCTCCCTGGAAAGAAATCAAATAGCAGAACTCAGACTGAAACTCTAGGTAAGGCATGAGAATCGAGAGATACTATAGACTCCTAAATTTGGGTACCCCAAAATGTGACCCAGGTTGGCAGAGATGAGTGGTTTCAACTCTATCAGCTGATGCTTCAGAGATAGCCAGAGGCTGCGTCTCCTAAATCATCTCCACAATGAGAATGTGGAATGGAAAATGGAAAATGTTACCTGGCATACTGTGGACCCACGAGTGGAAGGGAAAATGTCAGAGATGAACTGAAGATTAAGAGAAACATCAAGTAGCTGTGAGGCAACAAACTGGATAAACATTTCATCTTCCTTCCTTCTTAGGAGAAATACAACCAGGATTGGGAGGTGACTGAACCTGAAAAACAACATGGTTGCTACTCTGGACTTGTCTAAGTTACTCATACCTAGGTTTGTTGGACATAACTTTAATGGCTACAGTCAGTGCTCAGCTCTTAGAAGATCCCACTGGATCCTGTAAGAGAGGAAAGGGTTCAGGCTACGGATGAGAAGGACCAATGGGTGGTGCAAAAAAACATGTTCCCTTCTTTCAGGAGGTTCTTAAAGAATTCCCTGAAGTTTTATTATAAAACATGAGTATTCAAGGCTCCCTTCTTTCTTGCCCTCTAAGAAAGTGATGTGTAATATTAATGGGTAAATTGAAGAATTGAAGACAAAGGAGAGAACACTTGTTTTAAAAAAGAAAGGGCAGAGACGTATCCTTAAGATAAAATGATAAATCAAACATGGGTTAGATTTTGAGGAGATTGGGGCTTTTGAAAAGAGGAAACATTTAGGGCCGGTTGCTACTCACTTAAGTATAAGAAAAATACATTGAGAAAAATTACTTTTAAGGAGTTTCTTTTTCTCTGAGTATTATGCTTGGCATCTATTTTTTTAAAAGAAACTTTATTAAAGATTTAAATAGCCTATTCAATTTTCAAATATTTGTTCATATGAAATTAGAGTTTCTTCTAAATGTGACACTGTGCTGAGGCAAGCCCTAGAATAGCCTAGCTTTATCTTGGTTATGCTGGCACAGTATATAGTTGAGCATCTATCTTTTTCCAATAAGAATTATATTAAAGTATAAATTATCCAAATTCCATTCTTAACTGGAAATGTTCACTCTAAATCAAGAGAAAGTCTAAATATTGGAGAAGCAAGTCAGCTGTATAAAGACTCAGAAACAGAATTGGAATGGAAATTGCAGGAGTTACCAGGGATTTAAAATTAGAGCCTCAGGATTGGAAAAAGCATTGCAAAATCATTAAGTTCAACCTCCTAGCCAGTCAGATTTGCCTCTGCAATGAGCATGACAGATGGCCACCTAGTCTTTGCTGGAACCCTTCCAGTAATGGAGAGATCTCCACCAAGGCAGCCAATTCTGTATTTGGACAATCCTTATCATTATAATGTTTCTTGTTTTTAACCCAAATTTGTTCTCCATGACTCACAATTATTGGTCTTCATTCTATCCTCTGGGTACAGTAGAACAAGGCTGAGAAGAGAGGTCTCACCATTTACTAACTATTGAGTTAGGGCAAATTCTTAATATGAACAAGAATCAATTTCTGCATTTTTACAATAGACAAGATAACTCCGAAATCATAGGTTTACTTTAAAGATTAATATGATAATATGCAGATTCAATACAGTGTCTTATACATAATATATTCCCAAAAATGTTTTAAAAAATGATATCAACATTACTAATGAAAATGTTAGTAGAAAGTCAAGATCAATGCCAAAGGATTCCAGGTTATCTCTTTCCTGTCAAAATTTACTTTTCTGGCCTTATGTTAAGTAATGACTCTCCATCTTGGAATGAGTCTAATCATAGGTGTCTATGGCCTTGATTTTGCAATCTGGCTCTGACCACTTGAGCTCCCAACCTTTCTCTCTTATTTTGTATCTTCTTAAATTCTGATCTTGATCTCTGTGCATCTAACTCAAGCTTGGTAAGTGGCAATTCCTTTCTGGCTCCACACTGTGTCTGGGTGGAGCATGAACATTCACATTTCCAGGGTGATCAGTGAGAAGGACTGAGACCTTTCACTTGATGTACATATTAAGAATGCTGTACATGCTTCATGTTCTTCACAGACACATGTTCAAATTTTTGCATACTTAAATCCAATATAAGGGCAAAAGCTCCTAGGGGGTGCAAGGGCTCAAATGCTTCTGGGAGAAGAGTTAGACATTATCCCTTGTATTTATTTCCCTTGTATATACCCTTGTAAATACCCTTGTATTGATTTCCATTAAAGAGCTGTAGGAAGTCATTTTGCTTGGAAGCCATGATAGACAAAGTCCAGATCCTCCTGCAAGAAAGGAGTGGCTGCCATGTTGTAGGAAGAGTTCTCAGAAAACATCTCCCAACTTTATCTTCTTCAGAGTTGGCTTAAACTGCAGAGAACCACCTCACTGAAGTCATACCCTTCTGAAGTCAGTTCACCTATGACTGGCTCAGTTAGGGGTGTAAAGGCCTGACCATTTCAGCTCAATGTTGAACTCTCATGTCCAGTGCTTACTCTAGAGCTTTCTACCATGCTGATAGAGGCTTTGTTGAACCTGTATTGCAGCTCATCTTTTTCCTCCACCCAATTCTGCTTCTACTCTCTTTTATAGGCGTTAATTCCTAACAAATATCATGCTACCCCAAATTGTCTCATCATCTGTACCTGGAGAAGTAGTGACAAAGGCTACATGAACAAGGAGGGATTTGTTGTACATGGTTTCTCCCCACCCAGCCCCACCCCAAAAGCTTCTTGGAGATGGGACAATAGAAATGACATACATTCTTTCCACCTTGTGAAGGAATTAGATTTAAGATCTTAAGGAAAGGGTGGAAAACAGAGGGAATGGAGCTCAAGCAAAACTTGTAAGACTCTGGGATAAAGCAACTCTGCTTTGAAGCCCATCTGATGAATTCTGAATTATGGACAGTTCCTTTCCCCTGATAGGCCACAGTGTACCAAAGTGCAGGGACAGCAAGAAGACACATTGAAGAAGATGGAGAATAAGTAGACTTTCTCCTAAACCCATGCAAAAAAATCACCACCTTGGTGACGGAGGAACTGGAGGCATACAGCAAGACTCAGAATAATTGGGATCTAGGCCCCAGTATCAATATTGCCACATTTGTACATACCTACTGGTGGGACGTCAGGTATTTGGGTTATAACCATAGGAATACACGTGATCTATAAATGTATTGCACAGTTGAAAGTAAAAATAAAAACAGCAACAAGAAATCAATACATAGAATAAGTATATAAATAACTAGAATCAATCACTCTATTTATTTATTTTATTTTTGAGAGAGAGAGAGACCACACATGAGTGGGGGAGGGGCAGAGAGAGATGGAGACAGAGGATCCAAAGCAGGCTCTGCACGGACAGCACAGAGCCCGATGGGCTTGAACTCATGAATCATGAGATCATGACCTGAGCCAAAGTCAGATGCTCAACGAACTAAGCCATCCAGGCACCCCTAGAATCTATTTTTAAAATCAAATCCAGGGATTAGAAATTTTTACCTGATGTAATCCAGGGTTAGAATAATTAAAACAAAACAAAACCCACAAAGTTCTAAAGAAGACATCTATGAGACTCAGAAGAATGAAACTGAAGATCTATGAATTTCCAGTCATTAAATACAGATTCTCTGATGTGATATAGAGTTTCAAGTGTTCTGATGTCATAGCATAGCCTTATTGCAAATATCAGGAAACAATCTTTTCTCCAGAATCAGAAATCATTACTAAGAAATCATTACTAAGCACTACAATGATTGCAGAAACACTGAAGAAGACAGTATGTATGTTTCACAAAGCCTGATTAAGTAAGCTTCAAGGACACAGAAATAAATGCCATGTGATCTGTTCTCTGCAAAGGGTTTGATATATTTAGATTTTCATTAAGATGGGCTGAAGCACAAAATGTCTTAAGTTATCCAGGAAATGTAATTAACCACTTCCTAAGATTCCTACTTAATCAATGCTATTTTCCCCAATATATAGTTAATTGAACTGTCAGAGTCTACTGTGGTCTGGGGTATGTGGCTAATTTGGGCCAGTAATATCAGGGATATTCAAATTCAAGGTCAGTTTTTTTTCCCATTAAAATAGCTCCCTATTTTGACTATACACTTTCATCCTCTATGTCAAATACACCTTTAGCCAACAGCCATACTTAAAAATATATTTAAAAATTAAGATGCTGAAATAGTGATATATTTATTAAAAAAATATGGAAGGGTTTTGCAGTTAGAAAGATCTTAATGGAATCCCTCCTCTTTCAGTTAACAATTAACCCTGGGAAATTTAGTTCTTGGTTTATTTTTCTGTCGAATGGAGATATTAATTCGTACTTCATAGTATTGTTGTGAGGTACCAGAAGTAATGTTTGGATAGCACCAGACATATAGTAAATATTTAATAATTAATTGCTGTTATTATTTGCTTTTTTAAAAAATTTGTACTCATTATTTTGAGAGAACACACACATGCGAGCAGGGGAAGAGCAGAGAGGGAGAGAGAGAAACCCAGGCAGCCTCCACCCTGTCAGCACAGAGCCTGATGCAGGGCTCAATCCCATGAACCCAGAGATCATGACCTGAGCCCAAACCAAGAGTTAGATGCTTAACTGAGCCACTCAGGCGCCCCGGTGTTATTATTATTTTCATTTCTACTATTGCCTATTACCTTTATTCTTAGTCTTCTAGACTGTAGTCAGTGTGAAAAAAAAGGCCTCACAATTCCATGCATATGAGATGATCTCATATCTTACAGATACTGGTATGTCTATGTTTCAAAAGTGTATTATCAGAGTGGAGAACATCTGTTTTGTACAGTCAAGAGAAGTAAAATGATGTGCAAGCCACTTTCCATCCTGTTGCTCAGATTTTCCTCAAATAAGACTCCCTGGGCATCTCTGAGGACTTCGAGGTAAGGACCCTGGACCTTAGAGCCACTTTCTTCAGGAGGTGCTGTCATATTCATCTCCACCTGGGCACAACCAACCTTTCCTTTCTAGATGTCACTGCCTGTATCATTGAGTGGGAATAAAAAAGTTCATTTGTCCATTTCTTCATTCATGAGATTTCCCAACGGCCTTCTAAATGCACAGCACCCTGCTATTTGTTGGGGATACAGCAGTTACCCAGACATAGTATTCACCCTCAAAGAACACACAAGTGAAAGAGGGAGACAATAGGATTCAACAAAAAAAAATCTATATTTAAAAGATAGATTTTGAAGTCAGACAGACTCGTTGTATAACCCAGATCTTGCTTTGATCAAGCTCCTTGATTTGGGCAAGTAATTGTATGGCTCCCAGGCTCCCTCCTGTCTGTAAAATGGGAACAGTATCTGCCATGGGTCATCAGGAGGACCTCATGAACTAATGGAAATGAATGCTTAAGCAGTGATTTGTACACAACACGTGTGTAGTAAATATTAATAGCAGTAGTAACAATGTAAAATGATTCTAATAACAATAGTTATATTTGTATTATTATCCATTTGAGATATCTGATGCAGCCAGCACAGGGATCGGGGAGTATACTGAAAACTGAGGCAGGAGAAGTAAACAAAAGCCAGGTTATGATGAGTTTTGCAGAGCCCAAGGGGGCAATGGAGGATCTTTTCAGAATTTTAGAAAGAGGAGTTTTAAACAGGAGAAAACAACTTGGCCTTCTACTTCTGAAAGATTGCTTGCCCCTGGGGTGGAATTTTAAGTGCCTGCAAGCTCAGAATTGGTCTGTGCTCATGACCCACAGGTGTCCCCCTCCTTGATGTGTCGTGAAAAATTAAAATGAGGACAGTTCAGTCAACAGAGTGTCTGTGAAATTAATGAACCCCTTCGCCTTCAACACCTGGTAATTATATCTTTCAATTAAACCAACTCTCTAGCTGTCTACGATCTTATAAATTAACTCACAGCCTTACATCTTTCTCGGCAGCCAGATCATTTCAGGCCTCAAACCTAAGAGGCCAGAGATAAAGAGTGAGGTCAGGGAGGCCGAATGATGGGCCTCATTTCAAATATAGGGCTCTCTTTTGCTTATTACAGAGGGACCAGAGTTTTTTTTTCCTTCTCAGCTTGGCCACCAGAAGCAAAAAAAAATCACTTTTCATGTAATTAATAATCAGTTTGAACTGTATTTGAGCATATCCCATGACTCACTGAAAGAGAGGAATTGAACTAATGAAGTCTGTTCAGTATAATTCAGATACATTCAGTTATTCATGAAATTTTTGAGAGTAAGGGCATTTTCTAGATATAGAAGAAATGATGCTCTGGGAGGGATGGTTCATCTCTGCCATGAAAAAAAAAAACAACAACTATGGTTTAAAAAACATTGAGTTTACATATATATCCATTGATTCTTCATCTACCAATTTTTTCTGTTTTTAACATGTGCAAAGCAGTGCACTACAGGCAGGGGTGTATGGGTAGTAGATGGAACAGAGTTCGAGCTGGTACACTTTGTAAGAAGGAGAGTTGATGTGATGAAATAAGTAAGGCTCACACTACAAGGGTTCTGTAATGCTGTCTTGTCTAGGAAGTTTGCAGTTTGTCTTAAAAGCTAAGAGAAGCTGTGTAAGGATATCAAAAAAAGTTTTCATGGCTCTCATGGTCATTGTATTTTTCATGTTATCTTTACCCTCCTTGCAGAGGTGGTAAGACTGGACATGGAAAGACAGGTTTGAAGATTCCTATGAAAGTTCAAGAGTACTAGAAAAAGGACAGTGGAGATAGAACTGTAGAGTCACAGACTCAGTGACTGATGGGAGTTGCATGGTGAGGAGGGGAATATTTTTAAATGTCTTCTAAGTAAAATAAGTCAGAGAAAGAACACTGCACGATCTCACTTAATATGTGAATAAACAACAACAAAAAAAACCCACCTCATTTATTCTTCACAGATTACATGATACTCTACACGGAAAACCTGAAAGACTCCACCAAAAAACTGCTAGAACTGATACATGAATTCAGCAAAATTGCAGGATATAAAATCAACATACAGCAATCAGTTGCATTTCTATACACAAATAATGAAGTAGCAAGAGAAATCAAGGAATCAATCCTATTTACAATTGCAACAAAAACCATAAAATATCTAGGAATAAACCATTTAACCAGAGAGGTAAAAGATCTGTACATTGAAAACTACAGAAAGTTTATGAAAGAAATTGAAGACACAAAAAAGTGGAAAAACATTCCACGCTCAGGGATCAGAAGAACAATTATTGTTAAAATGTCAATACTACCCAAAACAATCTACATATTCAATGCAATCACGATCAAAATAACATCATCACTCTTCACAGAGCTAGAAAAAACAATTCTAAAATTTGTATGGAACCAGAAAAGACCCCAAATAGCTGAAGTAACATTGAAAAAGAAAACGAAAGCTGGAGGCATCACAATTCTGGACTTCAAGCTGTATTACAAAGCTATAATCATCAAGACAGTATGGTACTGGCTCAAAAACAGATACATAGATCAATGGGACAGAATAGAGAACTCAGAAATGAACCCACAAATGTATGGCCAACTAATCTTTGACAAAGCAGGAAAGAATGTCCAATGGAAAAAAGTATATTCAGCAAATGGTACTGGGAAAACTGGACAGTGACATGCAGAAGAATGAAGCTGAACCACTTTCTTACACCATACACAAAAATAAACTCAAAATAGATGAAAGACCTAAATGTTAGACAGGAGACGATCAAAATCCTAGAAGAGAAGCAACAACCTCCTTAACCTTGGCCACAGCAACTTCTTACTAGACATGTTTCTAGAGGCAAGAGAAACAAAAGCAAAAATGAACTCTTGAGACCTCATCAAGACAAAAATCTTCTGCACAGCAAAGGAAACAATCAACAAAACTCATAGGCAACCAACGGAATGGGAGAAGATATTTGCAAATGACATATTGGATAAAAAAAATCTATAAAGAACTTACCAAACTCAACATCAAAAAAATAAGTACTCCAGTGAAGAAATGGGCAAAATACATGAACAGACACTTTTTTCAAAGAAGACATCCAGATGGCTAACAGACAAATGAAAAGATGCTCAACATTACTCATCGTTAGGGAAATACAAATCAAAACCACAATGAGGGGTGCCATTGAGCAATGAGTTGGTTAAGTGTCTGCCTTTGGTTCAGGTCATAATCTCATGGTTCATGAGTTTGAGCCCCACATGAGGCTCTCTGCTGTCAGTGCAGAGACTGTTTAAGATTTTCTGTCACCTTCTCTCTCTGTCCCTGCCCCACTCACACTCTTTTTTCTTAAAAATAAATAAGCAAACTTAAAAATTAAAAAAAAAAAACACGATGAGATACCACATCATACCAGTCAGAATCGCCGAATTTAACAACTCAGGAAACAACAGATGTTCACAAGGATGTGGAGAAAGGGGAATACTTTTACACTGCTGGTGGGAATGCAAACTGGTGCAGCTGCTCTGGAAAAGAGCATTGAGGTTCCTCAGAAAAATAAAAATAGAGCTATGATCCAGCAATTGCACTTGTACACATTTATCCAAAGGAAACAAAAATGCTGAATTTAAGGGGCCAATGCACCCCAATGTTTATAGCAGCACTATCAACTATAGTCAAATTATGGAAAGAGCCCAAATGTCCATTGACTGATGAATGGACAAAGATATGGTGTGTATATATATATATATATATATGCACACACACACACACACAATGGAATATTACTTGTCAATCAAAACGAATGAAATCCTACCATTTGCAACAATGTAGATGAAACTAGAATGTATTACGCTAAGTGAAATAAGTCAGAGAAAGATAAATATATGATTTAATTCCTATGTGGAATTTAAGAAACGTTTAAAACAGATGAACATAGGGGAATGGAAGGAAAGTAAGATAAAAAAGAGAGGGAGGCAAACCATAAGAGACTCTTAGATACAGACAACAACCTGAGGGTTGCTGGAAGGGTGTTGCATGGGGGGATGAACTAAATGGGTGATGGGCATTAAGGAGGGCACTTGTTGGGATGAGCACTGGGTGTTATATGTAAGTGAATCACTAAATTCTACTCCTGAAACCATTATTACACTATGTTATCTAACATATTTAAATTTAAAAAAAGATAAATGAAAACACACACATTAAACAAAAAACAGACTGGTGGTTGCCAGAGGTGGAGGGTAGAAATGAGGGAAATGGGTGAAGGTGGTCAAAGGGTACAAACCACCAGTTATAAGTAAGTTCTGGGGATGTCATGTACAATGTGGTGACTATAGCAACCAACACGGTATCGTATATTTGAAAATTACCAAGAGAGTAGGTCCTAAGGGTTGTCATCACAAGAAAAAAGACTAACTGTGTGAGGTGATGGATGTTGACTCTACTTATTGTAGTGATTATTTCCCAATATATATGTATATCAAATCATTATGATGTACACCTTAAACTTATACAATGTTATATGTCAGTTATATCTCAACAAAACTGGAGAAAAAATTTAAATATTAAATTAAAAAAATGACTACTAGCTTCCTGGCTTGAATTACAATGTAGTTGCACAACATGTTACCATCTACTTCTGGAAAAGGGTCCCTAAAATAAAGGTGCAGGGCTCCTTAGAAGAGGGGGTGGCTGTCATTTATAACAGGTCTATCAAATGGATCATGGAGGCAGAGTCTTCTCTGATATTCTGAAAACTGAACTCAAGTATTGGAACTATTGTGTATGAAAATAAGTCTTCTATTTAGTAATATATAGCATATATGAATATATATGAATAACTCATGAGACTTATGTAGAAAATATAAATATTATTTTCAGAATTCTTGCTTCATTTTCTAATACTAAAAATGCTGTAAACATTGATTCATAGATGAATAAACAGAAATTAAAGAGTTAAAATGAATTGGTATAAACACAGTGTTAAAACCAGTCTTCTTCATTTGAATCCTCTACTCTTTCCACAGGAACGTGGACTTGTACCATTAGCTACAGGTATTTAGGGACCATTGACTACCGATGCAGATCTACTATGACCTGTGAAGTTTAGTCTTGTCAAATTCAGGGTTTCATCACTTCATCAGTCTTTGAATCTAAGGAGACAAAAATGCTCTTGAGAAGGACTACATTGGAGAAATCAGTTGTGCCTTTCATATCTTCTAAAGTAAGGTGAGACAGGCAAGTCTTCTGAAGTAAGAATTCTGGAAAGTAGCATTTATGGCCTTGTAATCTCATCCTCAAAACAATATGATGTAATTTGCTCATATAGCTGGGACATTCCAGGGGCCATATCTCTACCTATCACTCATGGACTGGCACAGAAAAATCTGATCTTTAGGCAACTGACCCCAACATCATTTTCTATGTCTCTGGACCTTCCCTGACATTTGACATTATTACTTAATTCTCCAGCATTGTCTGAGCTCTAGTTTCCATATCTTCCCTCTTTCTGAGGAAAAGATTGCATCAGCCTAAGGTTTATAACCTCTTAAACTTCACTATGAATGTAGAAGGGAAACTCAGCAAATGCTATTATTGGACATTTTATAACCCAACACTTAATGGAGCAAAGTACGGTAGTCCAGATCCAGGGTGTATGTTCTCAATGCTTATCTAGATTAAATATGATGGCAAAAAACAGGAAGTGATCTGGGGATATGAAGACATATGATAAATCTCCAAATTTCTTTAAAAGGCTTTGAAGTCAGCCGTATCTGGATCCAAATCCTACTTAACTCAAAGACTGTAGGCAATTTATCTAACTTCTCTAAGCATCAGTTTTCCTGTCTGTAAAACAGAGTTAATGAAGAGGACTCAATAAAAGAATGTATGTGAAGCCCCTGATATAATATCTAGCACCTTCCCTATTTACCAGATTTTGACTTGATGATCTCTGCTGTCCAACATTCACCTTACTTATCTTCAGTAATTCATGAATTATAGCAATTATAATGGCTTAATTATAAACTTTTACTAATTTTTCCATGAGTTTTATAGTATAATAATATAATTGGCTAGCATTTGTTGATTATTTACTCTCTGCCAGGCACTGCACTAAATTTTTCCCATGCATCTATCACCAGTAATGATTACAATAATCAGAGGATGTGCTATTATCACTCACCTCCTTCTTTTAAAAGATGAGATCACTGGGTTTCAGAGATGCCAAGTGAATTAGAAAACCACAAAACTAAAAACTCCAGAAAATGGGATTTAATGGGACTGAAAACCACAGCTATTGGACTCAGCTAAATTGTATGGACTACTATTCATTTTTTTTTACATCCCTCAAAATAATATTAAATGTTTCTTAAAAATTTCCTGTAACTAGACTTTTCTCTAAGTCAGACTTTATCATTTTTTTTTTAAATTTTTTTTTCCAACGTTTATTTATTTTTGGGACAGAGAGAGACAGAGCATGAACGGGGGAGGGGCAGAGAGAGAGGGAGACACAGAATGGGAAACAGGCTCCAGGCTCTGAGCCATCAGCCCAGAGCCTGACGCGGGGCTCGAACTCACGGACCGCGAGATCGTGACCTGGCTGAAGTCGGACGCTTAACCGACTGCGCCACCCAGGCGCCCCCAGACTTTATCATTTTTAGACTGGATATTCTACATCCTTCGGTCCAAATCAGTAAGCATCCTGGAGAACATACTGATGAGGTTTTTTTTTGTAAGGGTATGTCTTGTATGTTTTTCATAAGCCAGAGGAAATGGCTGTATGAAAGGATTATGATTACTTATTTCTTTACTTTTCCTAAAGGAGGCAGGATCTGCATTTATTCTAGGACAATATCAGAACCTAGTTACCTTACAGGACACGTGTTGTGTGCAGCCACAGGTTTTAGAAGCAGATGGCCTGTGCTAAACTGTGTATGTATGAATTAGCTCTGGGAATAACTTCTGCTCAGGGTATAAAAGAAATTAGGAGGTGAGCCAAATTAAAATTAGGCAGCAGCCTTATGCAAAATTGTACTCTTATGCCTCCTCCTCCTACTGTGTATATGTGTATATGCATGTCCTAAATACGTGCATGCACATGTGTTCACACACACACACACACACACACACACACACACACACACATACATATCCATACATATGTCTTGGAAATCCACTCTGTACTCCAGAAAAGTCAAAACAGTGTTCCTTGGCATTCAAGGCAGTGGACCAATAGACATTATCTGTAGGGTTTCAGTCCAGTTTGAATAAACCTGATGGATGTAAGACGTTGAAAAATTCACTTAACATTTCTGGGTCAAATATATGTCATCTGTAAAATAAGGTTACTGAGGAAGATTATCTTTGCTTCCTGTTATATTTAATGTTGTGAGCACAGGAGTCTATAAACCTAATACTACCTAATACTGCAGAATTGGACTATCTTCACATAACTAATCCCCATTTCCTGATCCTCCAATCTACCAATAACATTCCTGTCTATAGCTTTAGAATATTGGATGAATCGATTCGCAGACTGTAGAAGTGTGTAAAAAACACAGAGTCATATTCAGGCTCTCTGTACCCATACCCTACACAATTTTACTGTCTGTCTACTCCTTAAACCTGAACTGGCCTTATGATTTGTTCTGACCAAGAGATAGTCATGGAGTTGATATGGTGTAAGTACCATAGCCTAGGCATCAAAATATTTTGTATGTTTCTACTCTTCTCTCTCTGAAACCTGACAAGATACCAAAAAAATACCCCCAGAAAACCAAAACCAAAAACAAACTCAGTGTAATGTGCTGGAAGATAAGAGTCCATATGCAGTAGAGCTGAGTCATTATAGCTGAAGTCATGAGATATAAACCAATCCTCAAGCCATGTCACAGTTGACCACAACTGCATGAGTGTGCTCAGATGAGACCAGAAGAAAAATTTCAGCTGAGCCCAGACCCCCAGAATTGTTGACCCACAGAATTATGAGCTAAATTAACAGTAGTTGTTTAAAGCTCAGTTTTTCAGAATGGTTTGTTATGCAGCAAAATCCAACTGATACATGGAGCTTTCTACTTGGCTTTTCTTTTATGAAGATCTTTACACATAGTTCAAGACTTCGTTGAATTCTGTTTCTTCAAAAAGTCTACTCTTGTAATTTCAAGCTACATTGAACATATTCATTCACTGAACAAATACCTAGTGATTGTTCATTAGTATCTTACTAGTAATAAACTTTGGTACTTCATCCCATTAAATAGTGCCTGCACTAGATTATCTGTTAGCATTTTACCATATTAGGCCATTTCCTGTATCATAGCAACTAGAAGGCAAAAATCCACTAAACTTTTTGTCAGCCCATTCAAATTTAGGTTTTTACCAGTGAGAAGTACTGGCAAGCTATTTGGTAAGTACAAATGAAAGAGAAGCCATTATCATTCTGGAAGCAGCTGATGCTAGACAAAGCTAGTGTGACATTTTGTCAGTGACTTTCATATATTCTCCTATAAACTGCTTACTTCAGTGGTCCTAGTGGCTGATACAACGGATAGAAATTATCTGAGATTCTTGTACTTCTTGGATTTCTAAGTAGTATCAGCATCTTCCCTCACCATTTCTACCTCTGTCTTCCAAATGTTCTCTTAGAATTTAATTCCCTGTGTTAAATTCCTTCTGTTTGCAATGTCTAGATTGGTTCCTACTTCCCACACTGAGCCTGGAGAGGTTTTTCAACATATACTTTAAAAAAAATTTTTTTTTACGGTTTTATTTTTGATAGAGACAGAGCACAAGTGGGGGAGGGGCAGAGAGAGGGAGACACAGAATTCAAAGCAGACTCCAGGCTCTGAGCTGTCAGCACAGAGTCCAACGCGAGGCTCAAACTCACAAACTGTGAGATCATGACCTGAGATGAATTTGGACGCCCTACTGACTGAGCCACCCAGGTGCCCCCACAACATATACTTTTAAAATATATAATTTAATTATTTAGAGCTAATATAGGTCAAGTAAGTAACTGTAAGTAACATGGTTCATCACTCTGATTTTCTTTTTAAAAGGGTAGATTGAGGGGCGCCTGGTGGCTCAGTCAGTTGAGCATCCGACTTTGGCTCAGGTCGTGATCTCATGGTTTGTGGGTTCAAGCACAGCATCGGGCTCGGTGCTGACAGCTGGGAGCCTGCTTCAGATTCTGTGTCTCCCTCTCTCTCTCTGCCCCGCCCTCACTCACAATCTGTCTCTCTCTCTCTCTCTCTCTCTCTCTCTCTCTCTCTCTCTCAAAAATAAATAAACATTAAAAAAAATTTTTAAAGGGTAGATTGAGATCCAGAGAAATGAAATGACTTATCCAAGTCAATTGTGATTTACTGTCACAGCTGAGGTTGCTATGGTCACTTATTGGCATAATCAGATCTGCAAAGGCACAGCTTAGAATAAAACATGGAGCCAGATGTTCATTTAATAGTAGTCCAGGTTCTGTGGGGGGCAATGAAGGACAGCTAGGGCTGTGGTGGAAAGTAGGGACCAGTAAGAGTACAGGGCTTCAGGAACATCCAACCTCACTAAAGAAGAACAACTTCATCTAAATCTGGTGTATGTATATGGCTTCCTCTTAATATTTCATTAAAAATAAAATGGATTAAAATACTTTTCAAACTATCGTATTGATTGGGCTATATGTTGCTTGCAGCATTAGACATGATTGACGATAGAGTAGGGAACATGTTTTTTAAAGCGTTTCTCATTTTTTTTGACAAACTGTGAGGAATAGATGACATAGGATAAGTTGTGTATATAATAAGCTGTATATGTAGCCACAACATAATCAGGAATCTATGACATACAATAAGTTACATATACAATAGGCTGTATATGTAGCTGTAAAACCATCACCACAATCACATGTAACAAATATTTCCATCACATTCAAAAGGTTTCCTGTGCCCTCTGTAATCCATTGTTACTTTCATCTATTCTATCTTAGTTTGCATTTTCTAGAATGCAATTATATAAATGGAATCATATACAATGTACATTTTTTCTGCTTTCACTCAGCATAACGTTTTTGAGATTCATCCATGTTTTTGCACACATCATTAGTTTGTTCCTTTGTGTAAGAGTATTCTATTGTAGGAAATACAAGAATCTGTCTATTCATTCACCTGCAAAGGGACATTTGGATTTTCAGTTTTTTGACCATTACAAAAAAAAGGCTGCTATCCACACTCATGTACAAAGATTTGTGTGGACACAGTATTTCATTTATTTGAGATAGAGAGAATATGAGTATCTGGGTCTCACGGCCAATATGCATTCAGCTTTGTAAGAACCAAAAACCTATTTGCAAGGTGGCTGTACCATTTTACACCCTACCAATAATTTATAAGGGCTACAGTTGCTCCACATACTCACCAATACTTCGCACTATCATTCCTTTTAGTTTTAGCCATATTCATAGTTAATAGTATCTCATTTAAAAATAACTGAAGACCATATTTTATTCAGATTCTTTTAGTTTTCACCTAACATCTTTTTGTTTTGTCTTGTTGTAAGTGTTCTGGAATCCATTTAAGGATACCCTATTATATTTGGTCACCATATCTACTTAGGCTCATCTTGTCAGAAACAGTTGCTCAGACTTTGTTTCTGGCCTTGGCAGTTTTTGGTACTGGTCAGGAATTTTGTAGAGTGTTCTTCATTTGGGATTTGTCTGATGTTTTCAAGATTAGGTGAAATGGCAATTCATGATTCAAGTGGAATTGTGGGTTCTGAGGTGGAAGGCCACAAGGGTAAAGCATCATTCTTATCACATCATGTGAAGAGTGCATGCCAGCCACATGATTTATCACTACTGATGTTAATTTTCATCACCTGGCTGTGCTAAGTTTCTTCATGGTGAGGTTCTTTCCTCCCCTTTTAACATTGTACTTTCTGCAACTACACACTTGAGGAGTTAGGAGTTATGCTTTATCACCCTGGAGTATGTATACAAATTTTTCTGTTTTGAGAAAGTGTGCACGTGTGCACATGCACAAGAGCAGCTGGGGGGGGGGGGGAAGGGACAGAGGGAGAGAGAGGGGATCCAAGGCAGGCTCTGTGATGACAGCAGGAAACCTGATGCTGGGCTCAAACTCCTGCACTATGAGATCTTGACGGAGCTGAAGTCGAATGCTTAACCAACTGAGTCACCCAGTTGTCTCATACACAAATTATTTTGAATTCTTCTGCATTGAAGATGTGTCTATTATCTCCAATTTACTTATTTATTTATTCAATCAGTGATTTATACAGATTTTTTTTGTTGTTGTTATTCTTCCCTGTCTCTTTGTTGCTAAATGCTACTGATGGTATGTACTTTAAATAAGATTTAATGGTGGAAGCAAATTGTATATCTATCTATCCCTGATATCTAATATTGTTCAATGAACTTAGTATGTGTTTGGTCAATCTATATTAAATGAATGAACTAAACCCAGAAGAAAAGTATCTATTATTGAACTCAAAGTCCTAGAGAGACAAGAACAAATCTTTGTCATCAAAAAGCTTTCAATGGGATACTGACTCAAATTCTAATAACAACGATGCAAATAGTTTTACTATTTGAGCATTTAATATGTGAAAACCACCATGAAAGAGTTGTACTACATTAACTCAATTAGTACTAACAAAACCCCCATCATACACTTGAAACTGAAGTCCAGTGAAGTTAATTGAATTGCCCAAGATTTTACAGCCGATTAATAGCAGCACCAGATTTCAATCTCAATTCTCATTTTCTTACAAACTCTGCCCTTCACCATTGCTGTGTACAACAGTGTTTCTGCTACCAGTTGATAGTGGCAAATGCATTATAATAAGGCTTTGAAAGAATATTAGTTGAAGTAAGTGAAGATTTTAAGACCAAAGAACTAGGTGAGAATCAGGCTGTACCATGCAACAGCTCTGTGAAATTATACAATAGGCTTCAACTTGTTGAATCTCAACTTGTTGAATCTGGAAAAGATAAGGGAAATAATAACACTCTTTATGGTCTTATTAGGATGAAATGTGATTTGTTACATTTAGTTAGTAGTGTGTTTTCCTTTTATTCCTTACTGTAGCTTAGAGAAACTGAAAATCAGTAAGCCTTTCTGTCCTCCCTTTAAACATTTTATTTCCTTACTTTTCTCTCTGACATTTTTTGTTTAATTTCCTATAAGTGATGGTCCATGAGACATCAAATTCTATCTGGCTGGCTAAAGAGAAAGGAATAAAATTTATTAATGTTAAGCCTATATTGATCCCAAAACTTCACGGATGATCTGGAAGCAACTCATTGGTCTTTGAGCCCCTCATTCTGAACTACAGCATTTGTTCCTAAGTAAAGAGAACATCTTGGTAATAGAAAATTGCAGTTGATAAAACATAATCATCATCTTTAACTGTAGATTTAGAGTGGTCAAGTGGGGCAGTTCAGCATCGTGTGTAAGAGTGTGAACTCTGGAATAAGATGGATACACATAGCATTACCACTTCCTTATCTGGAAAACTGGGATCAAAAGCAACCATCAGCATCAAAAGATTTTTATAAGTTTATATGCCTATTCAACAAATACTGATTGAGTCCTCTTCCAGGAAATTAAGATACAACAATGAACAAAGCAGACAAAAATCCCTAAAATCAGGAAAGGAGGAAAATGGAATTCATAAGCCCAGCTGCTTGTAGGTTGATAGATGTAGTAGTGCGATTTTATGGACGTTTTTTCCTGACTGTGGCAAAAAGTAAATGTTTTGAGGAACTCTAATAGACAGGATATTTAATGCTAGGTTCTATAATGAACAGGTCCAAAACTTTAGTAGCTTAACACAACAAAAGTTATTTCTTGCTCGCAACACATTCCAACATGTCAGGTTAGCATGGGGGCTCTGGAGAGAAGCCTCTGGTCCATAACATCATTTGGAAACCAAGGGCTGACAGAGAAACTCTAATCTTCAGTGACCTTCAGTTCATGGCACTGGAGAGTGACCTGAGCATTTATATCCTTCCAGCGGATAGGGAATAAGACAGAGTGGGAGATCATGCAGGACATTTTATGGGCATTCCTGGGTAGGACAGGTAGGACAGTATTCAATCACACGGCCCCAATTAACTACAGGCTGGGATGGAAAATGTAGCTTTTCTTGTGCCCAAAAGGAAAATGAAACAGGTTGGGTAAACTCATAGCATTGTCTGTATCATGAACCAAATGGGATAATGTTTGTAAAGCACCTGGTGCTGCCTGGCACATAATAAAACTTCAATAAATGGTAGCTATTAGTACTACTGGGATTTTAATTTGTTAGAATATAATGTGCTTTTACTGAATTTAGGTAATTACAGAATGGAACAGTTTGCTCTGTGTCAACCCATTTGATTATAAGAATAGCAATACCATATTACATTTTCATTCCATTTTATTGTTTATAAAGCAGTTACATAGACATGATCTCATTTTGTTTTTGTTTTTTCTTCCCAGTACTATATGAAATAGGTAGATAATATTCCTATTTTAAATATGATCAAATGTTCTCAGAGAGTAGTATACTATGGCTAAGATATTATAACTAATAAATGATAGAAACAGGATTCAAGTCCATTTTTGTTTTGGTTTTTAAACTCTAACATCAAAGTTTATCTTATTACACCATGCTGCCCCAAATCACTAAAATCTACAACTGTTCTTTACTGCTGAAGGTTTTTTTTTTTAATTTTATTTTTTATTTTTTAAAATTTACATCCAAATTAGTTAGCATACAGTGAAACAATGATTTCAGGAGTAAATTCCTTAATGCCCCTTACCCATTTAGCCCATCCCTCCTCCCACAATCCCTCCAGAAACCCTCAGTTTGTTCTCCATATTTATGAGTCTCTTCTGTTTTGTCTCCCTCCCTGTTTTTATTTTATTTTTGTTTCCCTTCCCTTATGTTCATCTGCTTTGTCTCTTAAAGTCCTCATATGAGTGAAGTCATATGATTTTTGTCTTTCTCTGACTAATTTCACTTAGCATAATACTCTTCAGTTCCATCCATGTAGTTGCAAATGGCAAGATTCCGTTCTTTTTGATTGCTGAGTAATGCTCCGTTGTGTGTGTATATATATACATACACACACACACACACACACACACATATATATGTGTATATGTATATATATACACACCACATCTTCTTTATCCATTCATCCATCGATGGACATTTGGGCCCTTTCCATACTTCGGCTATTGTTGATAGTGCTGCTATAAACATGGGGTGCATGTGTCCCTTCGAAACAGCACACCTGTATCCCGTGGATAAATGCCTAGTAGTGCAATTGCTGGGTTGTAGGGTAGTTCTAATTTTAGTTTTTTGAGGAAGCTCCATACTGTTTTCCAGAGTGGCTGCACCAGCTTGCATTGCCACCAACAGTGCAAAAGAGATCCTCTTTCTCCGCATCCTCACCCACATCTGTTGTTGCTTGAGTTGTTAATGTTAGCCATTCTGACAGGTGTAAGGTGGTATCTCATTGTGGTTTTGATTTGTATTTCCCCGATGATGAGTGATGTTGAGCATTTTTTCATGTGTCGGTTGGCCCTCTGGATGTCTTCCTTGGAGAAGTGTCTATTCATGTCTTTTGCCCATTTCTTCACTGAATTGTTTTTTGGGTGTTGAGTTTGATAAGTTCTTTGTAGATTTTGGATACTAACCCTTTATCTGATATGTCATTTGCAAATATCTTCTCCCATTCTGTCGGTTGCCTTTTAGTTTTGCTGATTGTTTCCTTCGCTGTGCAGCAGCCTTTTATTTTGATGAGGTCCCAGTAGTTCATTTTTGCTTTTGTTTCCCTTGCCTCCAGAGACGTGTTGAGTAAGAAGCTGCCGTGGGCAAGATCAAAGAGGTGTTTGCCTGCTTTCTCCTCAAGGATTTTGATGGCTTCCTGTCTTAGGTTTAGGTCTTTCATCCATTTTGAGTTTATTTTTGTGTATGGTGTAAGAAAGTGGTCCAGGTTCATTCTTCTGCATGTTGCTGTCCAGTTTTCCCAGCACCACTTGCTGAAGAGACTGCCTTTACTCCATTGGATATTCTTTCCTGCTTTGTCAAAGATTAGTTGCCCATACGTTTGTGGGTCCATTTCTGGGTTCTCTATTCTGTTCCATTGATCTGAGTGTCTGTTCTTGTGCCATCTATTGCTGAAGGTTTAACTATGATGCCAGTGAAATCTTGGCTATTTGAGCTCCCAAGTTTGTTCTTTCTTATCACCATGGAATATCCTTCATAAGTTCCTAATAATGCACTTCTTATTTCAGAAGAATGCACACTTCCAAAAAAATTAAAAATTTTGGATAGCATATATTAAGGGATTTGAAAAACTAGATCATGTCCAGCAAAGAAAAAGTAAGAACATGAGATGATCTAGAAACAAAATTAAATAAGTAATTTGTGGTAAACTGTATACATTTATGTAGCAGAATAAAAGATCAACAAAGACTTAGATATTGCACTTAAGTATTTGAAGGACCCCAGAGGAGGGTGCAGTTCTGTGTTCCCCATAGTTATAATTTCTATACTCTGGATCTCTGAATTATTTAAAAGTCTGTTTTCATCTTGAAGTCTCTACTGATTAGTACAGTGCCTAACAGAGCAGGGACTCAGAAAACGTTAAGAAGTAGGCTGAGTATACTTTTCATGTATAGTAGGAAACCATCAGAAAAAACAAATGTCTTCTCCTTGTAAAGAAGAAACGTTGAATAAAAAGTGCTCTATGATAATGGCATAGGGTAGCTTATGAGGTGGTGAGCCTCTCTTCTCTGAACGTAAATGCATATCCATAATTCCTTCATGAAGTGGGGAACTGATAATCTCTGAGACTCTTTTGACTTTAAAATTCTCTCAACATTTTGACACAGTGTCATTTCATGAAAGACACATGGATGACCATGTGGAATGTGATTCTTCCTTCATGCATCTACAACTGAGGTGTTTATTAACAACATCCAACAAACTTCTCTAGAGGAAAGAAATCTTCCATTGGATCTTCTTAGATTGTCTTATTATTAGCTTTTTTATGTTCTATCTTTGTGCTCCATTTTATCTTCTCACCTCATACAGCCCCCTTTCCCCAAGGAAGGTATCTAATTATTTCTTCAATATCCCCAGTGTTCTTCTATATATTTTCTTGGCCTAAAAGACATCTCCTATGAGGTCTTCTCACACTGTAATGATTCTCTGTGTCACAAAATACCTTTCCATTCCTTTTTTAATAAATATTTCTAAATTACTCATGTTTACACTTTTACTTCCCCTACTACTGCATCCCCATATAAGTGAGAATACATTTTTTCTCTTGATATATCTAAGCTATCATCAATTAAAATGCACCTTCCCTGGTCACATATTGTCATTAATAACCTTTTAGGTTCCAAAAGCAGTTACATAACATTTTCCAAATAGCCTCTATAAGTATTATCTTCTTTATCCTCAATAGTCCTGTGAGTCACTCAAGATATGTCTAATTAATCCCATTTGACAGATAAGAAAACTGAAGCAGAGTCAAATTAAATGACTAACCCAAAGTGAGACAGCCTGTTTTGGAAAATTTCAGAAATAACAGACACGTCTTATTACTTTTGCCCCTGTGCTTTCTTCACCTACATGCTGTCTTGTAGGGTTACTTTCCTTTTATCTCCATGCTTCCTGATGGCATGACTTGCCTCTGCTAACTCTCTCATAAAGATTCTTCTTTCTTTTCTTTCCTTCTCCTATTGTCCTTTAAACTGGGAAACATTGCATATTAGCAGTTAAATGGAAACACAGAGACAAGCATGACACCTTGATTGAGAATCTGGGTATTTCGGTTACAAGGTCTGGCTTTAATGGAAATAGTTTTTCTATCCTCACTAAATGGTGGATGAAATTTTCATCCTAAGCATTAGGATAGCTGCCTCAGACCTACTGGAGAGGGATAAAATGGGTAGGTCCTGGAGTAAGAGTGCATTGATGAAGATAATACTCAGACACTCCCTATAATCACCTTCTGCCTACTTCCTAAAACTTCTCAAGCTGAAATATATACCTGCCTGTAGAGTGTAGCCATAACACAGGCTGTGGATCCTCAGAAGCAGAGCATGCAAACTCTTACACTAAGGAATAGGATTTGACTTCAGAAACATGGAGTATTTACTGCCCAGGGGATGGCATCATGGATTAGGCTAGCAGAAAATACGTAACGCGGTGGACAAAGGACAATGGTCTCAGTCAGGCGTGTGTGCTCTTCAGGGCTCTGACTGAACATCTACCTTGTCATTTGACCTGGGGTCTTGAATTCTTTTTATCAATGGAAACACAACTTTTTTACTGATTCTCTCTTGACATTGCTTTCAATGACTTTTTAAATGTCCAAATAAATTAAACTCTGTGATTCCACCCTCTGTGATAAAGGTTTTAATTTAGTCTCTGATTCAAATCTCCTTAGTTTCTATGCACCTATTATTTAAAACTTGAGCTACTGTAGTGTCACCTGCGTGCCTCAGGCAGTTAAGTGTCTGATTCTTGATTTTGGCTCAGGTCATGATCTCATGGCTTGTGAGTTTGAGCCCCGTGTGGGACTCTACATTGACAGTGGGGAGCCTGCTTGGAATTCTCTCTCCCTCTCTCTCTGCCCCTCCCCCACACACGCACACTCTCTCCGTCCGTCTCTCTCAAAAATAAATCAAACTTGAGCTACTCCATATTCCACTTAGCCCGAACTTAAGCATCTCTCTTTTTAAAGCATGCTTCTCTCTCTTTTTTTTTAATGTTTATTTAGTTTTGAGAGAAAGAGCATGAGCAGGGGAGGGGAGAGAGAGAGAGAGGGTGTCAGAGGACCCAAAGCGGGCTCTGCGTTGACAGCAGGAGTCCAATGAGGGGCTCAAACTCCTCAACCATGAGATCATGACCAGAGCTGAAGTCGGATGCTCAACCGACTGAAGCACCCAGGCGTAACTAAGCATGAGTCCCAATTGAGCCATCTTATAATTTTGAGGACAACCACTTGATGCCTACCGTGTTTCAAACAATGCTAGGAGTTAGGGGTTTCATACCCACCCACTGCCTCCTTATGCAAAACAGAGCACAGCATATTCAAGATTAGCTTTTGTTCTGCTGCCTGTTTTGCCGAGGTGATTAGGATTTGGAAATTCAAAACTGAAATGATTCATGATACTCTAGGCTGAAGTAAACTTTTACTTTATTACCTTCTTCTGTACAACTTAACATAGGATTATCTTTTGAAATAATCGTGAGGCAGGATATTGGAGATGAGAACATAGGATTTGGACTCAGACTCACAGTGTGCTACTTTATCAACTTTGCATCAACCCCTCATTATCCTTGTACGCTTTGGCAATTTTGTCTCCTGATGCCTCAGTTTCCTTCTTTGTAAAACAGTCGTGCGATAATCACTTTGTAATGTTTTGTGACAGTTAAATGTGATAATTAATGGAAAGGGCAGACTAAGGCATATAGTAAGTGCTCAACAAATAGTACAATTATTATATGACTCCTTTACCATTTTCCCCTTACTTCAGACAGTCACTGCCACTCTAATATTCATAGTACATAGTCATCACATACTTTATTATTTCCCCTGCATTTTACATTTATAATCTTATCTCCTCCTGATGGGGACCTATAAGTTTTGTATTCAAGTAATCCTTTCCATTATGCTTCCATGTATTTATTTACATATACGAAAGTCTTACATGGTTTGTGTAGTGGGTGTATGACATTTAAATCATGACAGGTCATATTACATTATAAATATTGCTTTCATAATTTTTTCCTTAATATCATACTTTGAGGAACAAACCACATCATCACATATAGAGTTCAGTTCTTCTGATCATCGCATAGTGTAAATCTTAAGTATGAATTTCATTTTATTAATCTGCTCTTTTGTTGAGAGACCATAGATTGCACCCAACTATTTACCACCACATGTGGAAAAAGGGCCATGTACAATAAAATACATGGCTGTCTGTGCACCTGTAAAAGCTTCTCTGGGACATACACACAGGAGCACCATTGCTGTATTTCAGAGTATGGACAGAACTCATGTGATGAATGGAACATGATTTTTTATTTTCCCAAGTGGCTTATTAGCTTATGTCACATGAGCAGTTCATGAGGATTCCCATTTCGACCTATCGTCACAAGCATGCTGGATCAGTTTTTTGAATTGCCGCCATCCTAATTGTGTAAAATCATATCTTGTTACTGTTGTGCTTTGCATTACTCTGATTGGTACTGAGGTTGACCATCTCTTCCAGGTAAGCAGTCTGTCAAGGTTTTCCTCATGTGCTATTCATATAATTAGTCCATTTTTATTTTGGGTTTCATAGGCTTTTCTTCTTGTTTTGCAGGAATTTTAATTAATCCTTTGTTAGTTATTAATTTGGCAATTATCTTCTCTGACACTGGTACCTGTCTGTTAACTTTGTTGATGCTATCTTTTGTTAAAAAGTACTGTTTAATTTTGGTATATAAAAATCAACCGATGTTTTCCTTTCTGGTTTACAATTTTTAGGTCTTGATTTAGAAATGCTTCATAATCTTAAGGTCATAAAGATACACCCTTTAAACTTGTATTACGTATCCTTCTCATTTAGGAATTTAATCAATCTGGAGTTCATCCATGTATAGAGCGTGTTGTAAAGTCAAGCTTCCTTTTTACATGATTCAAGTCATTGGTTTTGTGCCTATGGTTGTGGAAAGAGGTATATGGCAGGCAGATAAGATATCCATCGGGTATGGATAAAATTTATTTTATTTCTGTAACTTAATCTAGTCTAACTATAATTCTGTTATGGTATCCAAAAAGTTCTGACAATCTCAGGATTTTCTTTATAATTTTTACTACTGTATACCTGTATGATTACAGATACAAAATGTGGATAAAAGGAATTTTTAAATGAAAGTTTTAAATCTAGCTTTCTGCATTATCTTGGCCACTCGGTGTCTTTTTTTTAACTGAGGACACATGCACGCACGCGCGCACGCATGCGTGCACACACACACACACACACACACTTATGATGCAGAATAATGGAGCCTATGAGAACACAGATTTTTAAAATTAGAATAAAGACTCATTTTAATATTGATTCAGTCCCTCATTATTCCTGTAACCTCTGCCAAGTATGCTCCTTAAACCTCAATTTCCTCATCTGTAAACTAGCTATGAAACACTTATAATGATTCGTGAAATTTGAACAGGCTTTATTTATTTATTCACTATTGAACTTGTACTTCTAAAAAAGTTTTTATTTTAATTCCGTTAGTTCACATACAGTGTAATGCTAGTTTCAGGTATATGTATAGTGATTCAACACTTCCATAAAACACCCAGTGCTTATTAAAAAGGTGCACTCCTTAAGACCCATCACCTATTTAACCCATTCCCCCCCACCTCCCCTCTGGTAACCACCAGTTTGTTCTCTGTGGTTAAAAGTCTGTTTCTTGTTTTGCTTCTTTTTTCCCCCTTTGCTCATTTGTTTTGTTTCTTAAATTCCACATATGAGTTAAATCATATTTGTCTTTCTCTGACTTATCTTACTTAGCATAATATTCTCTAGCTCCATCCATGTCATCGAAAATGACAAGATTTTATTCTTTTTTATGGCTGAGTAATATTCCACTGTGTATTTATATACACCAGGTCTTCTTTCTTTAAAGTTTTTATTCAAATTCCACTTAATCAAAGCTATAATGAGATATCACCTCACACTTGTCAGAGTGGCTAAAATCAGCAATATAAGAAACAACAGGTATTGGCAAGGATGTGGAGAAAGGGGAACTCTCTTGCACTGTTGAGAATGCAAAATTAGTTCAGCCACTGTGGAAAACAGTACGGAATTTCCTCAAAAAGTTAAAAATAGAACTACCCTATGATCAAGAAATTGTAATACTGGGTATCCAAAGAATACAAAAATATTAAGTCAAAGGGATACATGCACCCCAATGTTTATAGCAGCATTATCTACAATAGCCAAATTATAAAGATAGTCCAAGTCTCTATCAACTGATGAATATATAAAGAAGATGTGGTGTACATACACACACATACAATGGAATATTACTCAGCCACAAAAAGAATGAAAGTTTGCCATTTGCAATGACCTAGAGCTAGAGAGTATTATCCTAAGCAAAATAAGTCAGAGAAAGACAAATACCATATGATTTCACTCATATGTCAAATTTAAGAAACAAATTGAACTTGTACCTTGTTACCAGGGTTCACACTAGAATTTTTCATCATTATTTCCCCAACAGGTGTCACAATGCCTGGCACATAGTAGGTCTTCGGTATTTGTTTGCTGAATCATAAGGAATATGCTCAGATTCTAGACTATATTTCACCTCTTAAACTCTTCCTTCTTATTTTCCATTTAATAATAATTTTAGCTAATGTGTATGAAAGCTTACACTATGACAGATGTTGTTCAATAACCTTTGTGTACTTAATTTGTTCTCATAGCAATTTTCTGACATAGGTTCCAATAATAATTCCATTTTATAGATGAGGAAACTAAGACAAAGAGATAATATAACTTACTAGGTAGTGTTTCATAGCTAAAGCCCACATTGAACCCAGACACTGTGGCCTCCAAGGTTTATGCTCAAACCATTGGATGTGGCTGCTTCTCTTTAGGGTCTAAATATATCTACACGATTGTTGAGGGCCTGTAAGTTGAGTTTAATATGAGCTCTGCCTCCCACTAACTGTGTGATCATAAACAAGTGTCTTAACTTTTCTAATACAAAAACAAATCACCCAGATTCATAAAGTTCTTGTGAGAGCTAAATGAGATAATCCCACATGAACCACTTATCATAGTGCCCTGTATATAAGCATTCAATACACACTTTTAATAGTAGCATTATTAAAACCTTATGTGTGTTCATTTTGCCTATAACTGAAAGAGCTAAGTAAAATATTTACTTTTTTAGCATTTAAAAACACAAAGTACATTCTAAATGTAGAATGATAAATTACTCTGCAGAAATTTGAGATCTGCTAAATGATATATTACAAGAAATATTCCTATATTACCATCTCCAGTCTGAATATGCCACTTAATAGATTGTTATCTCACATATTGGTATCTAAGGAAAGATAGCTTATCCTGTCTAGACCTTTATAAAGGAGGTGGGGGGGGGGCGGGAAACTAGGTTCTATTTTTGTCCTATTCTGAGCATCTATGAGTCTGTACTGAAGATCAAGTTATCTGGGTGAGAGGTATGTTTTGGGGATGGTGGTGAGAGGTTTTAGGTTTAAGTGGCAATGGCCTTGGACTATTTTAATTCTACTTTTACTGTTATAAGAGTAGATCTCAATATCTCTCTGTGCTGCCCCTTTATCCTCTTCCCCACCAACCCTGACCAAGGTCATCTTGTTCTCTTTGGAGGCACAAGCCCCCTGCCACTGCTTTAATGGCTGTGGCAAGCAGAGAGCGAGTTATGAATGTGAAGTGTCTGTCAGCCACTAAAAGCCTGTGAATTAGTGTTTCCTGCCCTTGTCTGTTAGGCAGCCTACTTTTATGGAGAAATAGCTTATCCTTGTGAAAGGGCTGACCCGCCACTAATATGCTCTGCTCTGCTAGGCCCAACACCCCTCCCTCATGTTCCCTATGGAGAAGATGACCTCTCTGCTCCAAACAGAGGTCTCTCCAGTTCCTGTGTCATATCCAGACTTCTCCCAAGTCAGAGGAGGTTTTAAAAACGAAGGTTATTCTCAATTTCAAAACTTCCATGAATTTTGTACCAAAGAACATCCCTAACGTTGCTTGTACTCAGAAATCTTGAATCTTCCCCACTTTCCTTGCCCTTATTCTTCCTGCCTCCTTCATCAGCTTTATTTTGGGGCCCTATGAGTCTGTCTACTCTCCTTAGAACTGCTGAGGCACACGTGCTCTGCTCTTAGTGCTTTCTACCATTACTTCCCCTTGACAGCAGATGCTCTGCGAGTCATTTGCACTCCAAAATAGGACTTCAATTTATGGCAAGATGGGCTTTTGTCTCTTATAGAGAAATTTCAGGAATCATTGAGCACTTGCAAAGGGTACTATTTTGGGAGGAGAGCATTGATTGAGGGATAATTAGCTATCACATCATTGTCCACAGCCCTGTAAGATCCTCCAGAACTTTGTACATTTAGTGGCGTTCCAAGCATTATCCTATCATTTTCTCAATCTAATCTCACACCATCTTTTGTTTCTTGAGAAATTCTTAAAAAGTTTTGCATTCTCTACTTTATAAATTTATAAATTGAGGCTCATATTAGCTCATGAGTAATTGGGAAAAGGCCATGATCCCAAGTCTTTAGCTACTCAGCCTGGTGTTCTGCATGTCTACGGTATGGCATATTTCACAGACTTTGACAGAGTGTGTGTTACCTTGTGTCCCCTGAGCTGACTCTGTGCTAGACAATTGTTCCAAGTACTAGAAAAATAGGAATTGGTCACGCTATCATCAAGTATCCTAAGCTCCTTCTCCATCCTGGGAGGTTGTTTGTGCTGCTGGAGGCAGGATATAATACTTAGAAATTTAATATTTCATAAAGAAGTTCTCAGAGCATTTTTAACTCAAGTATAGTCATCTCTCTAAGCATAAGAGGCAAGAAGACTAGACATGAGGAAAGCATTGTTCTGGAAAGGTGCTGAATCAGTCTATGGAGTTATAGACCTCTGAAAGTCACCTACTTCCTCACAAGAGCCTGTACCTTTAGTGTAATGGGGGAGTGATGAAACAGCAATCAACATCATGCATTTAACTCTTGTGAAGTTTCACACATGGCAAGCCAAACAGGGATGAGATAAGTCCTTTTTGCAAGCCCCAGCACAGAAAGTCAGGAGAACACTAAGGAAATCCACTCTGATATAATCAATACCGAGAGTCAGTTTGTATCTTCTGATCTGCTTTTGTCATTAACATTAACCTAATGCTGGTAGGGCTGCTACTTTTGAACTGCTGCCCATCTGTGTCCTGTATCTGAGAGCTACCAGTCTACTGCAATACCTCCAAGAATTTAGCACTGGTTCTCAACCTTACTTCACAGAAGCACATTGGATTGCCTGTTTAAAACGCAGATACTGGACCCTATTTTCTGACACTTAAAAAAACTTTTACTCTGCATTTCTAACAAGAAGTCGAGGAGATTTTGATGTAGATACTTCACATTCTACATATTGAGAAATGATGCATTATATATTGACCTTGAATTATGTCACATATTTGGACAGGGGGAGAAGTTGGTTAAACTTATGAAATAATATTATTCACTTAGTACTTTACAAAAGACTTTTATATATATTCTCTAACATAATACATCGACCATGAGTTTGGTAAAATGAATATTTGTATCTTCATTTTATTTTTCAAATGATAACTCATATGAAATATTATGCACAAGGCCACACAACCAGTAAGTATTGGAGATAAGACAAGAATGCAAGAGTTCTTTCTGTAAGGCCAGTTGTCAATGTTGGCAGTCTGCTCAGGATCACCTAATGAGCTTTTGAAATATGGTCATGCTTAGGTTTACACCAGGCTACTGAATCACAGACATATTTTACTCATGCTTTGGTGTTTTCTAAAAATCTTCCTCCAAATGATTTCTCTTCTCTTCTTCCCTTCTTTCCTTCCTTCCTGTTTATTTATTTATTTTTGAGAGAGAGAGAGCACAAGCAAGGAAGGGGCACAGAGACAGAGAGGGAGACACAGAATCTGAAGCAAGCTCCAGGTTCTGGGCTGTCAGTGCAGAGCCCAACGTGGGGCTCAAACTCACAAACTGTGAGATCATGACCTGAGCCCAAAGTCTTACACTTAACCAACTGAGTCACCCAGGTACCCCACCTCCTCCAAATGATTTTAAAACCAGAGGGGAGAGTTACCAGAGTTTTGGTGATGACCCCATCCATGCACCTAATATTTGACTGCAGGGATCTTCTCCATGAACCCAAATGCATGGTCTCTGGCAGAGGCCAGATGAACAGATCTCAGCTCTGGCTAAGGTCCAGCATAATAAAGTGACTTTGAGCTCTAGGGACAGTTGTTGACACAGCCTTCCTCTGGCCTCCTTTTGCAAACTTCATTAGCTATACTTAATGCAACTGTTTCCCTAACTCAGAGAACTTCAGGTGCTCAGAGCCCCACAGCCTCACTAGTGAGTACGATCTTTCCTGGATCCCTTCTCTCTGCCTAAAACATGATCCCTCAAGAGTAGAACTCGGAGGAGGCTTCATCTTTTCACTTCTTGGGAAACTAGAGCATCACTGGCATTTTTGTCCCTTGACTTTCATCTGGGCTTACTGGAGCAGAAATTCCATGTGCCAATGGACAGGTATTTCATTTTTCCTCTAAATGAATTTGACTTGTCTAATTATAAAAACAATACGTGCTAATTATTTTTGAAATGTAAAGAATTCTGATAAGAAAATAGAATAAAAGCAATTTTTGTTCCCCAAATCCATACATTTATCATTATATGAACAACTCTTTAGATCTCTCTCTTGCTGTGTGTGTATAAAACAGAAGTGCACACAAAATACTCATGATACAAATTTGATTGCATCAGAGCAATGCTTAGAATTTAATCTTTGCCCAATAAACATTTGTTGCATTCGTATATACATATGCATACTTACTCATAACCTGTTTTTCTACTTATCAAAAATTCTTAAACATCTTTCCTTGCATTTACATATAGGTTTGCATCATTATTTTTTAAAAACCTTACAAATCCATTGAATTGATTTGTTGTGGTGTATTCAACTAGTTTCCTAACTCATATTTAGCTTGCTTCCTGTTTGTCAATATTTCAATCTCTCTCTGCCCCTCCTCTCCCTCCTACTCTTATTCAAACTGTTCCTTATAATTTGTTTCTATAGAATTATTGGGTTGAAGGATTTGCACACCTTCAGTTTGATCTATGTTGCTAAACTGCCCTCCAGAAATGGTTCTTTCTTTACCCTCCCACCAACATGCACTGCCATTTTAAACACTTTCTGCTCCATCATGTATCACAGCAAAAACACCCAATGGGTTAGAGGATAAGTGGATATTAAAGGCAATGTCTCTCAGTTTGTCCCTTTAAAACAACAACCCAGAAAGGTCCCACAGGAAGTTATTACATCTTTCAGGTTCAGCTAGTGGGCACTTAGAATCTACAGAGTAAGAAAACTAACGCTCTAGGCATTTGGGACATCATGCTTTTTAAAAAAAAATATTTCTGCTGCTCTGAATCATTTTTAATTGAGTATAGAGATGAAGAAAAAGGTGTAAGGACAGGGAAACAGGTACATTGAATTTTTTCATGAAAGTTAAATTCAATTATTATGCATATTAGATGATGGCTTGAATCTAAGTAGAAAAGAGATGGAATCTATCAAATAGCTGTTTAACCTTGAACAACATACTCAAGCTGGAAAACAATTCATGCATGAAAGCAGCAATGGCTTTCAGTGGGGAGTCAGTATGAAAATCTTCCATGGTGAAGCTCTCTGGTCTCAGTCTTCAGGCACGGTAGTAGAGTGGGAGAGAATTAACTCCCACAGTACAACGACTGAATTCATGTGCCTGTTTCTAAACTTCTTTTCTGTCAGATCTTGAGTAATTTACTTAAATTCTCCAGGCCTTTTTTTTCTTTATCAAATATATATTTACACATACATACACATACACCTTAAAAGTTTGTGTCAAAGCTTCAGTTAGTTGTGAGACATAAAACTCTAGAACAGTGCTGAGTAAATACTGAATCTGTCAGTAAATGAGAGGGATTATAACTCATGTGTTAAGTAATGTGTCTACAAGAACACTGAACTTGAAGTTAGAAAGGCTCAAGTCAAAATTTTACCACTTACCAGATGTGTGGCCATGAAGAAGTCAGGCTGTTGAGAACCAAGCAAAGTCAAAGAACATGCTGAATCCCTATTTTTTCCTCTTCTGTATTCATAGTGCATTCATAGTGCATGTTCTGTCCAGCTCAAGATATACTGGTGAGTTCCAGAACTGAAATAGATAAAATTTGCAAAAATGTGTTAGAACTACAAATTTCAATGGGAGTACTAAGGAACTTAGAATTACATTTCCAATGTTACTAGTAATAGTTCCTTACAGGTCTACAATTCCAAGATTCCTTAGTTCTAAAATGTCACAAGAACATGGCAGGTCTAGGTTTATCTGTGCTTGTGTGTTTGTGAGTGCAAAATATGTATACCAGAGAGAGGAAGGGAGTTAGCAGAATGTCACAGCCAAAGGCAGGACTGAGTCTGGAATCTTGTAATTTACTAGTTGCATAAACACAGATAATCATCTAAATTTTCTCAGTCTAAATTTCTTCATATGGGAAAAAAAATGATGATGGGAAATGAATTCACACTACTGTGTGAGATTGTCATGATCACAACCACATACAACAGGCACTAAAAAGCTACTATTCATTGAGCAGAAATTATGTGCTGGGCACTAGCACTCATGTATCCCTCCCATTTAACACCTCATAATACTCAGTGAGGCTGATTGTTATTCTCTCCACTTTTCAGATGAGAATAGTGAGGCCGATAGGAGATAAATAGACTTGTGTCAGTTTAAAAAGCTGGTGAGTCGACACAGATAAGACTCATCCCAGGTCACTCAGACTTAAAAGGGAAGGGATCTTAGCCACTGTACTTCTAAATAATACTGTAAATGCAAGCCCCTCTTCCACCATCCACTTGTAAAGTAAAGCCTATTTCAGAATGTCCTGTGTTCCTGCCCTAGGCTATAAATAGTACACTCCATATGTGTGTATGTCTGTATGTATAAACATATACACACATATTTGACAAACCTACACACAGGTGATTTAAGGCAATGGATAGAGATGTCCTGTGAATACAGGATCGGAGCATAATACATGGAACCTATAAACAGGTTATTCGCAATAAGAGTTGTCAGACTATGAAAGAAATATGACAAAGTTTGTAGAATTTCTTTAGATGATAATGATGATAATTTCAATTAAAAAGGTACTCTACTGAGTCCCTAGCTTAAGGCATTGCTCAAAAAAGATTTTCCACAAATACTTACTTATTTAATGACTAAATGTTTTTTTTTCTGGGGGCACAGTTTATGGCTATCAAGCTGAAAGGTAGAAAAACTAATGAAATAATCCTCCCAAATGACTTGTGATTTCTTATGACTTCTAGTGATTTCTTATGACTTCTTATCTCATTTATTCTTCCTACTAATAATCATTGTATTTCCATAGAATAAAAAGTAACCTGGTGACTGAGAAGGCAGGTAGAGGGCATCAGTACATCCATGGAATGGCTTTGGCCATTAGAGAGAAAGTAAATTTGAATAAGAAAAAAAAAAGTCAATCTCGGAAACTTTAAAAGTGTTTAAGTGGTTTTCAGATGGGGAAAAAAACAAGTTTACTAAAATATCCCAAGGTTGATGTACATATAATCTACCCTCAAAGTTCTGAAAACATCACCTTACTTAAACTGTCTCCTTTAGGGTGCTTGAAGACCACTGAGTAATAGCTTTTAGGACTGTAGAATGTCATAGCTGGATATTGGATTTAGAGTGAAGGTAACATGCCCACCAATGTGTCAGATGAAAAACAGGAAAGAACAAGTAAGCTTCTAAGAGCTCTTTCCACCAGATCATAAAAAATACAAGTTTTTCTACATCTACCACTATTTCAATATCATATTTGATAAAAATAAGCCATTTTTGACAGAAGCTAACCCAAGAATATAAGCAGAAGACAGCTTTATTTTTCTTCCACAACCTATTGAAACACAATCCATGGACATATTTCCCCCATTTCTTGTATGGAATTTGGGGAAAGTACCCTATTTTTCCTCTATTTTTTTTTTACAGAGTAAAGTAGTCCTTTGGTAACTTTCAGTTGCAGAATTAATCTCATTTCTGTTATTAAAATCTACAACCCAGTGCAATTATCCCAAAGCTGCCAAATCTTACCTAATTTAGAAATTCTTCCCCTGAAAGTTTATATGGCTTTCAGCCTATACAACTACAGGGCAACTATATATTGGGCAATGAGGCTGTGGTCAATTGATCCTCCTTCCCCTTGCTGCTTCTGATCTCTCCTTTGAAGGCTTTAGTTTTTTATCCCTGTATAGTGAACCTCAGGAGAACAGTGGAAGCATGGTGTTTGGTGGCCAGGTGTATTGTAATCTGTACTTGGCTGATACTGAAAGCTGTTTTTTTTCTTTCATGGGGAGTTTTAGGACCTGTAGCTGGAAACTCCTTCTACAACTGACCCATAGTTGGGAGTTGCAGGGATTGGAAAGGATAGGTAAATGCATACATCAAAAACTCTCATCAATAAATTCATCCTTTAGGGCCTCTTTGATCTAGGTCCTTGTAGAAGATGAAGTTGTTAACACTAACTTGAACAAACTGGGTTCATGATCCTATAGCATTTCCTATAATTGGTCTACTATCTTTCTGAAATGTGAGGATTCTGGGCACCTATAGATATTTCTCTAACCTTGGAAAGTCTGACAAAACCGAAATAAAGAAAGTAAACTTTTAACAACTCCTAATAAGAATAGATGTGTTTTGAGTGTTTTGAAGATCTATTATGGTCTATTATGAGGCTTGTAAATGGATTTTAAGGAGAACATTTAGGTCATCACTCTACTTTTTGACTAAATAGTTATAAACTCAGTGCTTTTTAACTTATTTAGAGTTCAGGCATCTCTTTTGAGAAAGTGATAAAAACTATGGATCTATACCCTGGGGAAGCAAACGTAAGTACTGATTTTTCAGAAAATTCTGGGGGTGGGCTATGTAATACAACTCTTCAAGGTCTATCCATAGACACTTGGAAAAAAATCGATGACTTGGCTGCTATTCTTTCCTCTCACCTTCTTCCCTCCCCTCCCCTCCCCTCCCCTCCCCTTTCCTTCCCTTCCCTTCCCTTCCGTAATCGCTTAGTTAAGTGTCATTAGCAGTGGTGATTGGACACAAGGGTAGAGCCCAAGTGAGCAAGGTGGCCACACAGGGCAGTGGCCCAGTGGATTTGGGATCAGGGTTAATCAAATAAGTAAATGTATTGAACATATTGGGGGTCATGTTTCTCAATGCTGGAAAAGGGAGTTTCAAATATGGAAAGGAGAAAATTGTAATAACTGCTATGGTATTGGACTGAAATTAGTTGGAATCAGTATAAACTCCTTATATTACTTGTCTATTGTTGCTGTAACAAATTTTACAATTTCACCAGCTTAAAACAATGCAAATTTATTACCTTATACTTCTGTAAGTAGGAAGTACAACATGGGTCTCACTGGAAAATAACAAAAACAAAAACCTAGGTTCCTTTTTGGAGCTTCTAGGGGGAATTACTTCCCCTGTTTCTAATTGCTAGAAACCACCAACATTCTTTTGGTTATGGCCTCTTTCCTTTACCTTTAATCCAGCATCTGTGGGTGAAGTTTTTACACTGCATCATGCTCACCTTCTTCAGTTACGTCTCCTTCTAGCCTCCTTCTTCTGCCTACCACTTCCAATTTTTTAAGAACCCTTGTTACTGAAGGAGAGGCTAGAAAGATGACAGAGTAGAAGGACCCTAAGCTCACTTCCTCCCATCTGGATACAACTAGATAACACTCACAGCAGTGCAAATAACCCAGAAAATGACCCAAAGACTGGCAGAACAAATTCCACGACTAAAGATAGAGAAGAGGCCACACCAAAGAAGGTAGGAAGGGTGGAGACATGGTTTGGGAGTGAAGAAGACCATGGCTGTGGGTAATCAGGAGTGAGCTGGGGTGCAGTGAGAGGTGAGATACAGACCAGCATACTGGGGAGCCTGCATGGGGAAGACAAATCCCCATAATACTTAGCTTTGAAAGTGAGAGGGGCTGAATCTTGTGAGTTCTTACAGCCAGCAGGACTTAAAACCTGGGATTTTAAAAATTGTAAGGTTCAGTTCTGGGGGAGTTCCAAGGGCTTTAGAAAGCTGAGTCTCCATCTGAAAGGAGCAGCAGAGATACAGCCTAGAAGCAGCAGTTTGAAAAACACCTGGGGCACATAGGAGGGACAGTTATTTACTCATCTCAGAACATGTCCCAGAGAGGTGGGGATTGGAGGGAGACCCCTTCAGGAACAAAGTGACTGGCAGGTGCCATTTCCATCCCCTGCTCCCAAGTATAAACACAGAGACACATGCAGGAATGAGCAAGAAGCCAATCCTCACTACCTATCTTGCTTATACTAAGCCCTGACTCTTTCCACACTTTGGTGGATACACCCTTTCCAGTCATTCTTGCCTCAGTGCTGGCACTGGGGTCTCCTCCCCCAGAAGACCAGTGCAAACCATGCCAACACATCTTCTGACTTGCAATGTTCTATGGGGCTTCTGTTGCAGCTGTGGGGGCAGGTCTCATTTCACAAGCAGACCAGCCTACACCATGTTAAAACATGCCTCACCCTGTCCAGACAAAATATTGCCTATAGCAGGCAAAGAGAATTTCTGGAGATGACTGAACTGAAGGAAAAAGTGGCCAGGACACAATAGCAGGGCACATACAACACACATAGAGATATTCCCTGAGACACCAAGTGCTGGGTCTCAGTGGGCATTGCACTGCAGGGTACTATAAGACCTCTTATTCATCAAGACATTACCTTCAAGAGCAGGGGATGTAGTTCACTTTCCTAATAGAGAAACAGACACAGAGTTAGATGAAATGAGGAGACAGAGGAATATGTTCCAAATGAAAGAGCAGGACAAAACCACAGCAAGAGACCTAAGCAAAATGGATATAAGTAATATGCCGGATAGAGAATTTAAAGTAATGTTCATAGAGATACTCACTGTACTTCAGAAAGGAATGGAGGACATCAGTGGGAGCCTTAACAGAGAGATTACAAGAGAACCAATCAGAAATAAAGAACACAATAGATAAAATTAAAAATAAACTTGGTGGAATAAATAACAGGCTAGCGGAAGCACAGGAACAAATTAATGACCTGGAAAACAGATTAATGGAAAGTAACCAAGCTGAACAAATGAGAGAAAAAAAATACACAAAATGAAAAAGACTTAAGGAAGTCAGTGACTCCATCAAGTGTAATAACATTCATATTATAGGGATCCCAGAAGAAGAAGACAAAGAAAAGGAGGCAGAAAATTTATTTGGATAAATAATAGTTGAAAACTTCCCTAATCTGGGAAAGGAAACAGGCATCCACAGATCCAGGAGCCACAGAAATTACCCAACAATCCTCCCAAGGATATCCACACCAAGACACATAGTAATTAAAATGGCAAAATTAAAATGGCAAAAAGTACTAATCCCGGATGTAAGAGTGGTTCAATATTCACAAAGCAATCAACATGATACATTGCATCAATAAAAGAAAGGATAAAGACCATATGATCATTTCAATAGATGCGGAAAAATCATTTAACAAAGTACAACATAACTCCAACATACTACAAACAAAGTAGGTTTAGAGGGAACATGATAAAAGCCACCTATGAAAAATCCATAGCTAACATCATCCTTAATGGGGATAAACTGAGAGTTCTTCCTCTGAGATCAGGAATAAGACAAGGATGTCCATTCTTCTCACTTTTATCCAACATACTAGAAGTCCTAGCCACAGCAACTAGACAACAAAAAAACATAGACTTCCAAGCTGGTAAAGAAGAAGTAAAACTCTCAGTATTTGCAGATGACATTATACTATATAAAGAAAACCCTAAAGACTTCACCAAAAAACTACTCCTGAAATGAATTCAGTAAAGTTGCAGGATACAAAATCAATGCAGAGACATATGTTACATTTTTATACACTCATAATGAAACAACAGAAAGAGAAATTAAGAAAACAATTCCATTTACAATTGCACCAACAATAATAAAATACGTAGGAATAAACCTAACAGGTGAAGGAACTGTACTCTGAAAACTAAGACATTAATAAAAGAAACTGAAGATGACACAAAGAAATGGAAAGATATTCTAAGCTCATGGCTTGGAAGAACAAATATTGATTAAATGGCTATACTACATAAAGCTGTCTACAGATTTAATGCAATCCCTATCAAATTACCAACAGCATTTCTCACAGAACTAAAATAAACAACCTTAAAATATGTGTGGAATCACAAAAGACCTTGAAGAGCCAAAGCAATCTCAAAAAAGAAAAAAAACAAAACTGCAAGTATCACAATTCCAGACTTCAGTTATATTACAAAACAGTAGTAATTAAAAGAGCATGGTACTGGCACAAAAACAGACACAGAGCTCAATGGAACAGAATAAAAAAGCCCAGACATAAATCCACAATTCCATGGTCAGTAAATCTTTGACAATGGAGAAAAGAATATACAATGGGAAAATGACAGTCTCTTCAACAAATGGTGTTTGGAAAACTGGGTAGCCACATGCAAAAGAATGAAACTAGACAACTTCTTTCACCATTCAAAAAAAAAAAAAAACCCTCAAAATAGACAAAACACATAAATGTGAGACCTGAAACCATAAAAATCCTAAAAGAGAACACAGTAGTTTTCTTTGTCATTGGCCATAGTAACACTTCTCTAGATGTCTCTTCAGACAAAGGAAACAAAAGCAAACATAAGCTATTGGGACTACATTAAAATCAAAAGCTTCTGCACAGCAAAGGAAATAATCAACAAAACTAAAAGGCAACCTACTAAATGGGAGAAGATATTTGCAAATGACATATCTCCTAAAGGGTTAGTATCCATAATTTAAATAACTGACACAACTCAATACCCAAAAACCAAATAACCCAATTAAAAGATGGGCAGAAGACATGAACAGACATTTCTCCAAAGAAGACATCCAGATGGCCAATGAACACATAAAAAGATGCTCAACATCAGTCATCATCACGGGAATGCAAATCAAAACTGCAATGAGATATCACTTAACACCTTTCAGAATGGCTAGAATCATGAGCACAAGAAACAGTGTTGGTGAGGATGTGGAGAAAAAGGAAACCTCATGCACTGTTGGTGGAATGGAAACTTGTGCAGCCACTATGAAAGACAGAATGGAAGTTCCTCAAAAAGTTAAAAATAGAACTACCCTATGATTAAGTAATTGCAATACTGGATATTTACCCAAAAAATACAAAAGCACTAATTCAAAGGGATATCATGTCCCTATGTTTACTGTAGTATTTCAGTCATATTATGGAAGCAACCCAACTGTCCATTGATAGAGGAATGGATAAAGATGCGGTATATATACACAATGGCATATTATTCAGCTATTAAAAAGAATGAAATCTTGCCATTTGCAACAACACAGATAGAGCTAGAGAATACGATGCTAAGTGAAATAGGTCAGAGGAAGATAAATATTATACAATTTCTCTCATATATGGAATATAAGAAACAGAACAAACCAACAAAGGAAAAAGAGAGACAAACCAAAAAAAACCAGACTCTTAACTACAGAAAACAGATGGTCATCAGAGGGGAGGTATGCAGGGCATATGGGTGAAATAGGTGATGGGGAGTAAAGAATACACTTATGATGAACACTGTGAATTATTGAATCACTATACTGTATGCCTGAAATCAATGTAATACTGTACATTTATTATACAGGAATTTAAATAAAAGGCTTAATAAAAAAAGACTTTGTTACTATGTTGGATCCACACAGATACTCCAGGTTAACATCCCTATTTTAAGGTCAGTCAAATAGTAATTTTAATCTTATCTGCAAATTTAATTTTCCCTTAACATACAACCTAACATATTTACAGTCTCCAGAGACGTGGACTTCTTCGGAGGGCCATTTTCTTCCTACCACTTTTGTGATGCTCACTATATAGATAAATATAGAGAGAAATAGCTAGAGACAAAGATTTAAGTAGAAGAAATGCATACATGTATTTCCTAGCTTTGTCCACTGAGAGGACATGAGCACAGTGACATGCCATACCTCCTAGGGTTGCATTCCCTAGAAAGCAGACTTTGAGACAGGCCTTTGGGAAATCACACTAGTGGAAGGAAGGGGAAAGAAGCAGAACTGGGCAAAGAAAGAAGTTAAGCTAGTATGCAGACCCAATCAAGACTCCAGCTGGCCTCATGGGAAGCTCTGGCACTGAGATTGTAATTCAGGATATTACTGATTTGAAGCAAGCAGCCAGAGCTTTTAATAAACAGTAACTCACTGTGGTGGTACTTCTAATAGTGAGATGACCTTGGGCAAGATAGCTTTCTTCAGGTGAGGTTAGTCCCTGAAAGGGTTTGACAGTCAACATGTATTTGGGGGCAGCATTTCCAAAGTAGCTGGAATCCATGCATGGTATCACATTATCCAGCTCAATGAGCACATGTTGTATCCAGATCTTGGTTTCCAACTACTATCCTCCACTAAAAAGAAAAAAAAAAAAAGATCTTTGAATAATTGGCTGACTCCAAAGCTGGGGCAAGAGAAGTACAAGAAGTGCCTGGAAGATCTTATTGTGTTAGTTAAGGAGGGCTCAGAGAACCATGGATACATGTCTGGGGAAAAAAAAATCCATTTCAAGGAGATCCTACTGGCCAAATCTAAGATAATTCAAATAAATAAAATAATAGCAAATTACACCTTGAATAAAATAGGAATTGATATGTTCATAAAGGTATATCTGAAATGAACAAATTACAAGATGAGAAAACATCTCATTACAGTAAAATGCCAAGTAATAAATTTAAAATAAATGACAGAATTTCAGAAAACACTATTTCAAGCATATGAGTGATAATGAAATCAGGCAAATAAAAAAGTTAATGAATGGGATGCCTGGGTGGTTCAGTCAGTTAAGTGTCTGACTCTTGGTTTCGACTCAGGTCATGATCTCATGGTTCATGGGATCAAGCCTTGTGTCAGGCTCCATACGGATAACGTGCAGCCTGCTTAGAATTCTCTCTCTCTCTGTCCCTCCCTCACTTGCACTCTTTCTGTCTCTCAAAATAAACTTTGAAATAAACATGAAATAAATAAATGAAGAAAAGTAAACAAACATGAAAACAAGTGGATAAAAAAGTCTGAAGATAAATGGGCTGTTTACATATTTTAAATATCTCCCACAAATACTGATTTTTTTTTCAAAGAGAAAAAGAATAACTTTGCAAAAGAGAGACTTGGCAGAAACCACATTAATCACTGGTTCAAATTTAAACCATGTACCACCCAACAGAATGCAATAAAAGCACATTGTTATATTTCTGCCTCCTCCCCTAAAAAATGAAAGGGCGTAAGTTAAATCTAATTATGAGAAAAGATCAGACAAATCCAAATTGAGGGATATTTTATAAAATAATTGGCTTTAATATTCAAAAAGTTCAAGGTTATGAAAGTCAAGGAAAGGCTGACCAGCTTTTTCAAATTGAATGAGACTGAAGGATGTGTGGACCAAATAGAACACATGATACTACATGGATTCTTTTTGCTACAAAACATGTCACTGGAAAAACTGACAAACACCTAATGTGTGCTATGTGTTAAACAGTAGGAAGTAGACTATATCAGTGTTAATTTCTTAACATTTATAGCCATGCCATGACTATATAGAATAACACCATGTTAGTAGGAAAACATCTTTAAGTATTCAGAGGGAGTGGGACATCACTTTGAAAACTTCTTTTCACGTGATTCAGTTGGGGTCGGAGGGAAGTTCTTTGTTGTACAACTTTTGAAAATACTTCAAAAAAAAAGTAAAAAAGAAAAATGGTCTTAAATGTTTCTAAGTAAATAAAAAGCAGTCATTTCTGATGCTTTTGAAGAGGCGATTACAAATGTTAATATCCTTGTACGAATAATGGGGAAACTCAGTTGAAAAGAAGATTGATAACTTTACCAGAGTCACAAAGCTAGTTCTTAGAAGATGTGGAATTGTAGCCCTAGTTGCTAATACTTTAAGAAAGACTTCTCTATCAGGCATTATCAAGTCAAGAATAAGAGAAAAAAAAAAAAAAGGGAAAGGAAAAAAGTAGAATAAACTGTTCTCTCTACTTTAGCCTGATAGCAAAAATGACTTGTTTATTTTGTAATAGCTTTCCAGGTATGTTTAAATACAATGATAAAGAGAAGGCACTGATGAAATGCAAAAGTATTTAGTAACAGTGTTTGATTCATGAATCACCCTCATCCCCTATGCTATAGATGGAAGGGTAATTACAGCCCATTACCAAATTACTTGCAGTTATCCCTTGATCTTGTAGTTAATACAGTGAACCTTCATTTGCATAAATGTTATTAGCATATTTCACACCACATTCTGATCTTTTTTAGGAATAACTGTTGCCCAGTTGAAGTATATCGACTTGGATTTTTTTTCTTCCTTCCAGCCATCCTCGAACAAAGTTGAACTTTCAGATCTGGTAGCAGATTCAGAATGAGAAAGGTGCTATAGCAATGTAGAGTATGAGCTGCTAAACTATGAGCTTTTTGAGGGTAGAATGTGACTTTTATTTCTCTATTGACAGAACACAATATAGCACTTGGCTGGTATTTGGTACGTTATGTTTGTAACCTTCACCTGAAAATACCACTGACATCTAATTGGCATTGTATTTGTCCAGTACTAACTCATTTTTGACTCTAAAACCTTCTCTTCTTTGTAAGGGCACCACCATCAACCTATATATTCTAATGCAAATCCTTAAAGTCATCCTCCAAAGTATCTCTCTCTCTCTTACAAACCACCTACCATCGTATCCTATCAATCCACACTCCTGGATATCTCTCAAATCCATCCAATTCTCCCTATCTCTCCATAAACCAACTTACTGTATGCTAACATCATTTCACACATCTATTACTTTAATAATAGTCCAACCATTTTCTCTGCATATGTATTTGTTTTCTTCACTTTCTTCTTTATACAATGTAGTTATCCTTTTGCAACACAGATCTGTTCTAGCTGATCCATAGCTTAAACTAATCTCTTCTCGATATTCTCTACGCAAAATATGAACTTTTAACTACATCCCTCTGTAATATGATTCCTGCCTATTCCTGGAACTTATACTCCTTTTTTCTTTATTCTCATTTCCCTTGCCACACTTAAATATTTTGAGGTGCTCTTGTAGGGTATTTGTGCTTCCTTCAATGTTCTTACCCATGCTTCCTAGACTTTAATTCACACACGAGTCCTACTTATTCTTCAAATTTCAGATTATCAATTATTTCTCTTTCCCCAGCTACCTTAGGTCAGTCCCAATATTTTGTTCTTACTGCACAGTCGTCTTGTTTTTGTAGAACTTATGGCATTTCAAATTAACTATGCAAATATGCTTGTCTCACATTTTAGATTAAAATATACTGAAAGAAATCATATCATTCACTACTTATTCCTAGTGTCTAGAAGAGTTCTTGGCAAATGGATTTCAATAACAATCTACCTAATAAATGTATGAGTGAACTAAATATTGCAGATATAGTCATCGGAAGACTAAATTTCTGGCCCTGAATGTGTCTATAATTTTCTAAATGACATTGGGAAATCACGCCCACCATTATTTAATGGGGTCAATTACATGAGGGTACTGGGGTATAATCATGGAATTTGAGATCTGGAAAGGCAGGGGATAATATAAAAATCTCCCTCCCTAAATGTACTAACATGTCTGCTTCTATATCCTCATATGCTCTTTCATTTTCAGCTCTAGTGAACTAGCTGTCCATGGTCCTATCTTAAGCCAGCCCTTTGCATCTTACTGAAGGACATCACTTCCTCACTGTCAAATTCTTCCTTTTTACTAGGTCATTCCTACTGGCATAGAGTCATGCTGTATGGTTTGGGATTTTGCCTTTTGTTTTTCAAATTTTTATTTAAATTCTAGTTAACATATAGTGTAACATTGGTTTCAGGAGAATTTAGTGATTCCTCACTTACACAGAACACCCCATGCTCATCATAACCAGTACTCTCCATAACACCCATCACCCATTTAGCACATGTGCCACTAACCTCCCTCGGTCAACTCTAGTTTGTTCTCTACCATTAAGAGTCTCTTATGGTTTGTTTCCCTCTCTTCTTTTTCCTCTTCTTCTATGTTCATCTGTTTTATTTCTTAAACTTCACATATGAAATCATATAGCATTTGTCTTTCTCTGACTTATTTTGCTTAGAATACACTCTAACTCTATCCACATCATTGCAAATGGCAAGATTTCATTCTTTTAGATGGCTGAGTAATATTCTATTGTGTGTGTACATATATATATGTACACATATATACATACATATATATACATGTACATATATATATATATACACACACACACACATACATACAATATACACACACTGCATCTTCTTTTCCATTCATCAGTCGATGGACATTTGTGCTCTTTCCATAATCTGGCTATTGTTGATAATGCTGCTATAAACATCAGGGTACATGTATTCATTTTAGTCAGTATTTTTTATATCCTTTGGGTAAATACCTAGTAGTACAAGTGCTGTGCTTTTCTTTACAACAGAAAAATAAAACAAAAAAACCCCCAAACTTCCTTGTTATCAAATTCCATGCAATTACTGCTATATTTTCCTATTCCCCTAAAAAAATAACAAACAAAACCAAAATTACAAATAAAAACCTTCTCCACAAAAATTGTTTATATTTTCCCCATCACCTAGCTTTACAATCTTTCTCAAACCACTCTACTAAACTCCACTCACCAAAGTGCACTGTAATTACTTCTGTCAAGTTTTCCAAAAACCTCCACATTGCCAAACGTAATTGTAATTTCTTTGTCTCGCTCTTTTACCTGGACAGAGTTGATCACTCTCTTATTTTTATAATTTTTCTCTCTTTGGATTTGGAGCACTGCTTTCTCTTGGTTTCCCACCTATCTCACTGGCCATTTCTTTCTTCTTTTCTTCTTTTTTTTCTTTTCTCCTCCCCCTCCTCCTCCTCCTCTTTTTTTTTTTTTTAGTTTCCTCTTTATCCTGATTAGGACATATTGGAATTCCTGGGAGCTCAGTCTTTGAACTTTTTTCTCTGCACCATTTACCAAATTCTGTAAGTATGTGTATTTTATCCCACAGTTTGAAATGCCTTCTGTATGCTGTCGACTTCCAAATGTTCATGTCTAAATTCATTATCACCCATGAATTCTGTGACATCTATCCATGTGCCTCATCTATTTGCTTTTAGATGTCTGATAATATCTCAAAATAAGCATGACCAAAACCAAACTCTTGATTGTCTTCCCCAAATCTGCTCCTTTACATTTGTAATCCAACATATTACTCATTCTTCTAATTGGCCAAGCCCAAAATCTTAAAGTTATATTTGACTCCTCTTTCCTTATGTACCTTCCCTATCCCTAATTAATCATGAAATTCTTTCCATTCTACTCTCAAATTATCCAGATCCCAACTATTTCTTTCTAATTTGATAACCACTACCTAATAGTCTCCTAATTGGTCTCCAGGATTCCATCTTGACAAGGAAAGACTGATAACTCGGATGCTTTCATCTGGAAATAGGAGATGGATTTTGGTAATACATTTTCTCTAACAGAACCAATAACTTTTCTTTATTATCAAAAGACCTTATAGTAAATGAAAAGACTAGAGAAATGGGGAGAAGATATTTACAATGCACATAGCTAAGAAAGGATTAGTACCAAGAGTAAATAAATAACTTCTACAAATTATTAAGAAGACAAATGCAATAAAAAAGGGCAAGATTTATAAGCAGAAATTTCACAGAAGATGAAATAAATATGGCCATGAAGGGATATTCAAGCTGATGTCTAGGTTGAGTTTGATCAGTCCTCTTTCTATTGACAGAGTAACTGGAAATATTTCAATGGTGGTTGCTTGTTTTCCTGAGTTCTTGAGTAAGATGAACAGAGCCACCCCCTCCACCAGCCCAAGACAGACCTTTAGAATAAACAAAACCTTATTATAATCAATCTCTTTTTACCTATGACACCAAAAATTTGTGGTTATTAATATAGGATGATTCAGCATATGTCCAATGATAATAGAAAATAATAAAATAAAAAGGTAGTAGAATAATGAATGGAGGATAATGAATTTAATGAATTCTAAGTGCAGACACTGTGGTTGACACAATGATAGGCAGAAGAGACATGAAAAGTATATATTTGTGGGGTGTCTGGGTGGCTCAGTCTGTTAAGCGTCCAACTCTTGGTTTTGGCTCAGGTCATGATCTCATGACTCAGGAGTTCGAGTCCTGCATGAGGCTCTGCACTGTCAGCAGAGATTCTACTTGGGATTCTGTCTCCCTCTCTCTGTGCTCCTCCCCTGCTCATGTTCCCTCTCTATCTCAAAATAAATATTTTTTTAAAAAGTATACATTTGTGATCATAGAAGATCTATGTAATAATAAATTTGATCAAATACCTTCAGAAAATGAAGAAAAAATCATACAGATGTCTATAAGCAGAATATTCTAGGATAAGGAAGGATAGGTGCAAAGGCTCTGAGGCAAGAACAAACTTAGCCAATTTGAGAAAGAGCAAGGACGCCCGTGCATCTGCAGTAGTTTGACTGATGGAAAATGGAACCTTACCAGTTGAGGTCAGGCAAGTAGTCTGTGGTAGAATCATGAAACATCTTAATGAGCCATATTAAGGATTTTGGATTACACTGCTAATGAGCTTGGTAAGCATTAAAGATTTTAAGCTATTGGGTTCTGAATTATTTTTTAGAAGTATCGCTAAGATTGCAGTGTTGAAATGAGACACTGGGGTCAAGGTAACGTTACGGGGACCAGTGAGGATGCTATTGGCCAAATTGCAGATAAATAGCTAGATTCTGGACTTTTTACATTTTTAAAAATGTTTGTTTATTCTTGTCAGAAAGAGAGACAAAGTGCAAGCGGGGAAGGGGCAGAGAGAGGAGGACACAGAATCCGAAGCAGGTTCCAGGCTCTGAGCTGTCAGCACAGAGCCTGACTTGTGGCTCGAATCCATGAGCCATGAGATCATGACTTGAGCTGAAGTCAGACACTTAACTAACTGAGCCCCCCAGGTGCCCCTAGATTCTGGACTTTTTAAATAAATCTTTTCCTTTCTAATTATAATGTATACGAAGTGACAGAGTTGTCCAATTTTATCATTTTCTATATGAATAAACATTTTATTAGCTTAACTGAAAAGTCTCTTTTTTTCAAAAAAATAATGTTTATTAATTTCTCTCATTTTTGAGAGAGAGAGAGAGAGAGAGAGAGCAAGCGAGCATGAGCAGGGGAAGGACAGAGAGAGAGGGAGACATAGAATCTGAAGCAGGCTCCAGGCTCTGAGCTGTCAGCACAGAGCCCAATGCGGGTATTGAATCCACAAACTGTGAGATCATGACCTGAGCTGAAGTTGGACACTTAACTAAGCCTTCCAGGTGCCCTGAAAATAGTCTCTCCTTTCTTCACTTATCTGACATGCCTCCCATACACTGAAGTTCCAAATACATTTGTACATGTAAGTCTTATTAAGAAGAGACAAGAGATGCACACAGGTGTTAATCTTTGGGGCAGAGTAAACCCACACCATTATAAAATATGGCCCTGTAGAAGGCCTGCACTCCAACTGATCAAATCAGCACTTCTTTCTATCTTTGGAGAAGGATCTTATTTTTAGAAAGACAGGGGCAAAAAACATGAGAAGAGGGGCAACCCTCCACATAGCAGTAATAGTTCAGAACCTTGGCACATGTGTGCACATTTCATTCCCATCCTCTCCTTTTTTTTTAATTGAAACTGCGCGATCTAACATTTTTTCGTATTGGTATTGGTTCTAAGTCATTGCCTGGGAAGAAAGAAGAAAAGCTGTGATGGAGACGAGAAAGAAAAAAAAATAGAAAAAATGGAAATAGAAGAAGGCTTTTAAAGGGCTTCCCCACCAGGGGAACTGGGTGGTTTAGTTGGTTAAGCGTCCAGCCTCAGCTCAGGTCATGATTACATGGTTCACGAGTTCGAGCCCCACATTGGGCTCTGTGCTGACGACTCAGAGCCTGAAGCCTGCTTCAGGTTCTGCGTGTGTGTCTCTCTCTCTTTCTGCCCTTCTCCTACTCACTGTCTGTCTGTGTCTCTCAAAAATAAACAGTAAAAAAAATTTAAAAAAATAAATAAGGGCTTCCCCATCATATAAACTTTTCCTGCTTGTGTGGTTCTTCTGTTGAAAATGTACTACCCTAGTTTCTCATCCTTTTTATCGCAGTGTGATAAATTAGTTCATGATAATTTGTTGGTAACTACAGTTGTTAAGATCTCAAAGTGAACAGTGGGCAGGCCTTGGACTGGGATTCAGATGACCTGAGCTTATGTTCTAACTGAAGACCAAAGTAAGGACTCATGCTAGGTTAAGTCATCAGATCTCTCCAAGCTTTGGTTTCTCATTCCTAAAATGGGAATACTATTCCTAGCTATTTCTGTAAACACCAAATGAAATAATAGCTGACGTTAAATTGCTTTGCAGTCTGCAATAGGCTTCCAGAAGTTCTAAGCCCTAGCTACAAATAAAAATCACATAGGGAACTTTTAAAAATACACAATTTTGAGCCTCACCCCGGAAATTCTCTACAGATGGTATGTGGAAATCAGTATTTTTAAAACAAATCTCCCAGGTTAGTGAGCTGTGTCTGGCCTGTCAAATTTGTTGTTTTTAAAAAGAGTTTTAAAAAAGTGCATTATAAAGCTTGAGAGATGAGGGCATTTGAGGATAATAGCATGCACATGCCTCATCACCAGCATGTTTATTTCTTCTCCAGCTGATATCTTTATGAGGGATTCTTGAGTTTAGGACAGCCTGTTTCTTATCTCAGAAGAAGTGACACTCCACAGCCTGCTGTCATTCCATAGGGTTATTCTGGAGGTCCTGAAGCTGATCTTGAGACCTGGACTGAAAGCATCAGCTTGTCCTGAGTGTAGAGCAGAGCTACAGGATTGATGTTGTCTTTAATAGTGTTCTCAACTTTGAGAGAAGCTGTAAGACTTTTAATGGACTTAAAAGCTTGGCTCTGATATAGTGCCACTTAACACAAATTAACAGGACAGACGAATGATCTCAGAGAAACAGCCTCTTCACTTGGCTTTTGATAGACTCAGAAGTTGAGATACATGAACAAGGAACATCAAGGGGGAGAGGTCAGCTGAGATAAGAGTCTATTCCACTTGTTCCTGTTTTAACTTGTCTCTCTGATAACAGTTCACAGTCATTCACTCAACAAACACTCACCATGACTCCAATCTAATCAAGACATGCTTTCTTGTCCTCATGTTGCCTACAAGCCAGATGGGGTGATGAGGCATGTGCATACATACTTTTAACCAACCTTAAGAAGTGATAAATATTCTGAAAGGACCGTGCAAAGCAAAAGATCACATCAGTTTGGATGGATAGAAGTCAGGGAAGTTTAGTCAGAAAGCAGGAATCTGAGCTCTTCTTTGAAGGAGTACATTTTATAAAATTCCCAAATCTAGCTCAAACAAAAAGCAAGGACTTTTGAATGCAGAGCTATAGAAATATACTCCTTAAGGTAGGGAGAAACGTTTTTGAAAGTCATTGGTAGGAGATGACGGCAGTGGTGGTGATAGAGGTTGGGGGACTGAGGGATCTGAAGATGACTCAGAGAGAGTTTTAAAGTAAAAAGGAAAGAAATTCAGTCTGGACTCAGGAATGGGAGTGAGATAAAAGCAGAATAAATTTATTTATTTTTGGTAGAGAGGACAAGTGGAGGAAAACTGGAGATAGAGGAAAGATAGGTTAGGTTGGTATCACTGTAATTTTTCACAAGATAGAGGTTACGGTTTGAAGAAAGACTTTTATTCTGAAGTGTACCTAAATAAGCAATTTTAGTATGGCTTTGCTTATCTTCATGATACAGAAACCTTTGTTTAAAAAAAAAAATAAGAAATACATGATTTTAACAAATGTGTCCCTTAGGGGAAAATCTCCTGCTATTTCCCCTCACTATCATGGAGTTGTTAGAATAAACAAACAGGAACATTTTTTTTTTGTCTCTTTAACAATCTTAAAATAACTTTCTTCAAATGGTCCAGGGTAGGCATCTGAGCTGATGAGAAGATGTGGCGTGAGCTATGGTGACCTGGTAACTGCAGTGGGAGAAGTGACTCCCCAGCATGTGATGAGGCTGGGAAAAGTGAAAACCATGGTTGATTGTGGTACAGTATTACGGAGGCCAACTAAGTTTCAGATTTGCTTCGGCACTAAGGGAAATTGAAAAGATAAATGAGGTAGAGCAAGGGAGGCAATTGGAAGGCCTACGCATTATAGGCTGGGACGGTTTGGGTAGACTTTACAGATTGTGAGGACTCCTAGCACCGGAGGTTAAATGACAAACTTGAAATTAAAAAGCTAGTTAACCATACACCCTAAACCAAGACCAAGGACTAGAGCCTCTTACTCTAACATTCTTTCTACTCTGGGTAATATGAGAAGAATAAGGTGGAGGAAAACAGGACCTCTCTTGTAGATTTAGACAGAGCCAGCTTCATGGGCATGTGACCTGTGCAGGTGCCCAGTATCCCACACTCAGAAGGCTCCCATGCTTTAATGCTCCATAGTTGCTGAATTGGCATTCTCAATAATTTTGAAACAAGGTACCATGCATTTTTATTTTGCTTTGGAGCCTGCAAATTATGTGGCTGGACCTGCCTGGTCTACCAATTTGACTTTATAGAACCCAGAATGCTGGACCATTATGAGATAGCTCCAGTACACTGCTGGACATGAATATGTGCACCTGGCCTCTGCAGATTAGAAAAGTGGGGAGGTGGCAAGGCTGAGGCTCATTCCTAATTTGGAAAAAAAAAAATTGTCCAGTTTATCAAGGGCTTGGACGTGTATTCATGGCTAAACTTTGCTTAGAAAAAGCTTTGGGCTGGGACACCAAAAGACCTATCCTACTGAGATTCTGCTGAATAATTTTGTACAAAATGACTTAACCTTCTGAACTAGAGTTTGTTTTTGTTAAGTTACAGTGAAAATAAAAAAAGGCAATAATATTGTAAGCCATAGCATATAACATAAAATTATCACTGAAAGCAGCCCATTGTTAATATCTCCATGGCATTATGAAACTTGACAGGGGGACAGGTAATATAGTCATTGAGGGTAGAGGATTTAATGTCAAAGAAACACAAGTTCAAATGCAGATTCTGTCATTTAATAGCTGTGACCACTCTGTCATTTAATAGCCAGAGTCTCATTTAGTTGATCCATCTATGAAATGGGAATATAACCTACTACCCAGAAAGTTTAAGAATTAAAATGAGATTATGTAAAGTGCTTATTAACATTGTCTTAACTCATAGTAAGAATCTATTAAATGATAGTCCTATTTCTAATAATAAATGACACATTTGATCTCGATTCATCTCCTAAGTATTGGAATTCACAACCCCTTCATCGAAGAGGCTTATTCCTGGGCTCTGAAATATTTCTTAGGCTTTCTCTAGGGATTGGTAAGCATTTTGAGTCGAGTGAGGAGAGGAAGAAAGCATTTGTTTCCACCAAGTGGGAGCCATTCCCCTTTCAGATCTAGGATTTTGCCCAGCAAGACCTGCTATGCATATTCACAGCATCCAGCAGCTTGTTCTGTCATGCCCAAAAGATGAATTATTGCATGGGCCCCTGACATTCCACTTGCAAGCTGTCCATTCCTATACCAAAATCTGATTGGGACCATGGCAGAAGGTATGGGGGATGTTTAGGATTGGGAGAGGCAGGGATGAAAACAGATGGTGGTTTGGCAGAGTGATTAAAACACTAGATATCTGTTTTAATGAATTGGCCATCCAGCAGATAAAATACTGCAATAGTGAGTCCCCCACTAATGGCAGTCTTATTTACAGGGTATGTTTGCTGCTGGTAAAGCCATGCATTTTCCACTGTCTTCTTGAATGTCATGGGATGTAGAATTATAAGTGCAGAGAAGAGACACTTAGATAAACAAGAAGATATACGTGGATCAGTTCCTTCCAAAGCCTGCACCAATCTGGAAGGTCCACAGAGCAGTCAAATTTTCTGCGTGACCTTTGGTGAGTCATTTAACCTTTTTGGGATTCTTTTCCTATGTTAGCAAAATGCAGTTGAGAATCTGGTTTCCTAGCTACCTCATAGTTAAGCAAAAATGAAAAGTTAAAGTTCAGGTCACAATTCACTATGGAAGAAAGATACTATGGTAACCATTAAACCATGTTGTAAAGTGACCAGCAGGAAACCAAAACAATCTGATATGCAACTGTTGACCTTCAGGCTCAGAATGATTTTTATGCATTTGGGAGCTAATATTTCCACCTGCAAATTAGGAACTATTATGTGTAATAATGATTTAATGTCCTCCACTTAGCAGGAGGACAAGAAGAAACCCGCTGACATTTCCCTGCCTGCGAAAGCTAATTTGGAGTTGTATATTAATTAACTGTATTGATGCAGAACAAACCAATTGGAATTAAGAATCCCAGGTTTGGTGGCTGAGGTAGTTCTCCCTGGATTTGTATGTTCCTAAGTTTTTCTCTTTTACAGGCATACGAACCTTAGAATAAGAGTGTCAATAAGCATAATTTTTCATATCTCCAACATATCCTTTATGAATCTCAGCTTCATCTGTAAAATGGGAATTGCTGAGCACATTAGAGAATTATTGAGGATAAAGTATAACAGGGGTGAAAGTACTTGGTAAATTATAAAACACTAAAGCAATACTAGTTATCTAGTCATTTTATTATTATAATTATCAGATATTTTGGTGCAAATTTTTTTTAATGTTTATTTTATTTTTGAGAGAGACAGAGGGTGAGCAGGGGAGGGGCTGGTGAGTTTTAAATAAGATTGAGTGAGAGCCAAGGATTAAATAACTATGTTGATATCTGAAGGTACTTTTAAAATAAGACTTTATAGGGGCCTGGTGGCTCAGTTGGTTAAGCGTCTGACTCCTGATTGTGGCTCAGGTCATGATCTTGCAGTTCATGAGGTTGAGCCCCATGTTGGGCTCAGCATGGAGCCTGCTTGGCATTCTCTGTCTCCCTGCCCCTAGCTGGCTCACTGTTTGCCCATGCACGTGCTTGTTCTCTCTCAAAATAAATATATAATTTATTTAATAATATAATATTATAATAATATAATATAATTATATAAATTAAATATAATTTATTTAAAACAATGACTTTACAAAGGCAAAAAACTCCACAAATGTTACGTGATAAATGGATAAAATCAACAGTCTAAATCATAGTATTGTGGCACCCTGGTGAGACTTTGTCTGTCTTGAAGAATATTAAAATTAGTCTTAAAAATAATGGTTAAGGTATAAAAGGTTGCAATAGCTTACTTTTTATGGTCGCGCAGATTTAAGTTTATGCATTATATTGTCACTCAAACTCCAGTGTGCTTTTCTGAGTGAGAAAGAAGTGAAATTATAGTTAATTGGGTGACAATTTCACACAACCTTGAGTAGGATCTCAAGAATCTGTTTCATGTTAACATTCAGAACTCATGATCTAGTCAGTTAAGTGAGTTATATAGCTTTGAAGATTCTTATTATTATTTTCAATTATAACAGTATATAAATTCTAATGGGTCTATTAGGCTGATGTTTTGTTTAAGAATAGTTTTGATGTCACCTTCTGCATAACTTGAGAAGGTAACTCTAATTCACAAATAATAATGGCCCTAAGTCAAAATTTATACTTAGGATGCTTTCTTGGTAGCTCAGTATTTAGACAGATAGGCTTCACAAAATTTGGTTAAAAAAAAAAAAACCCAAAATACCTAACTTACGCCAAATGACTGGCAACTGTGCATTTGTGCCACTGATTTGTAGCATTCGTGCTATTGTGTGACATGAAGTTACTTATTTGATATCACTGAGCCTTAGTACTCTTAATTATACAATGTAGATTATAGAAACCAACAAGCAGGATTTAGGTTCAAATTAAATACTGGAATACAGGACATTGCAAAATGTAATGAAGAACTACTATTATTACCGATAGCATCAATGTTTTCCAGGGATATGTTTTCCACAAATTGGGTTTAACTAAGGGAAGCATTATTAGGGGGTACGGTGGGGAAAATGGTTTTGACAGTTATCAGATGGGGTGGTAATTTAGAGTGAAGATACATTATCCACCTCTCTTGAGGTGGAATTCAAAGTGCGTTTGTAGGTGGGGCACCTGGGTGGCTCAGTCAGTTGAGCATCTGGCTTTGGCTCACTCAGGTCATGATCTCACTGTTTGTGGGTTCGAGCCCCATGTCGGGCTCTGTACTGACAGCTTGGAGCCTGGAACCTGCTCCGGATTCTGGTCTCCCTCTCTCTCTGCCCCTCCCCTGCTCATGCTCTGTCTCTCTCTTTCTCTTTCTCAAAAATAAACATTATTTTTTTAAAAAAAAAACTGTAGGTATTTCTTATTTTAGGTGGTCACGGTCTTTCCTCAAAGTACAATGGCTCTCATAGGTTCTATGAAGCAATAAGTCTTCATCCAGTCACTCCCGGAAAAGTTTTGAGGTGGATAAGAGAAGTTCAAGTATCCTGACCTACTGTCATCATGATGTTCTCTTGTTTCTTTGTTTCTAAACTCTAAGTAGAGAGGGATTTTGTTTAAATAGTATCCACTTGGTTGCAATAAATCATCAGCCTTAGTCATAAGCACTTTTTTTTTCCAGATATTTGCCCAACCAGATAATCACTTCCTTCTCTGTGACTTATTTCTAATATTTACTTATATTATAATTGCCTATTAACATAACTGTCATCTCTATTAGACTATAAGCTCCTTGAGGCATGAGCCATAATTTAATTATCTTTCTTCAATGCAGACTATATAGCACATATATTATAATAGACACCCAAATCTTATTTGATGAGTGCAAATTTATGAGGTTCATTTGTTAGCTGTCACTCAAAGATCACTGGTATTTTGTGGCAGAGAAAAAAAGAGACCTAAATGAAATAATTCAAACATTGAATACTGGCTGCAATGTCTCCTGATATCCTTAAATTGAAAATAAAATTAGTTTGCTCTATCCACAGATATAAAAATTAAAATTATTTCTCACTTTTCCAGGAAGAGAAACATAATCTTACAAGCCATGTGTTCAAAACAATGTTCACTAAATATGTCAGTGAAAGCCATGAGATAAAAGTAATAGGTATGTAAGATTTTACAGGCATTTGTTATCAAGTCAGATGTAACAGGAAAAATATTAAGAGGGTCCCCAATGCTCAATACAGTGTATCAGCCTCTTAGAGAATCCGGATGCACATTAAAGACCCAGCAAAGCCCTGCATTTCCTAAGCATTTTTTACTACTAAATCGTTTTTTTCAGGTAATAGACCAAGGATCTTTACAAACAAATTTAATAATGAGAAAAATCAAGGCAACCACGAGTTAGTACTGTGCCTATTGATATTCATGCGATTGAGGCATATAGGTAACTTACACACATGTGCGTGCGCGCTTGTGTGCTATATTACAGAAAGTGAAATTCCTGGATTAAATGAACTTGGGGATTCATACTTTATTTGCAAAAGCAATAAGGCTGATGAATAGAAACATTTCAATAGGTCTAGGATGATGTTCCTGAACGCTGTAAAAGCAAGTTTGGCAAATGCAGCCTGTGGTCACAACTTCTTATAGAGATACAAGGCAAAATCCTCCAGAGTGCCAACTCTAGGAGTTCATCTTCATTCATCTGTAGATGCCTATTACAGTGTGTAGTATGCAACAGCAACTCAAGAAATACTTGTGGAATGAATGAAAACACACACTAGGGCCATTGCATTCTGTGGTCACAAAGTTGCCCACTTATCCACCAGACCAAAACTTAATTATCTTCCAAGGCCCAGATTCCAAATTGCATTTCCCATTTTATTACAGTAGGAACAACCAATATATATCCTTTGCATGATGAAAATAGTAGAAATGATTATGGATACCATTTATGGAGCCACCAACAAGTACCAGCCTTTCCAAATACAGTCACTTTAATTCTTACAGCATCCTTAACACAAACTCTGTTGCTCTAATTTCCCATTTGGGAAAACAGTGTCCCACAAAGGTAAATGATATGCCCAAGTTGACACAGTTCATAATTAATAGAGTCAGAATTGGGAAATGGTTTCCCTGCTTCCAGACTGTACTTTTCCAACTATGCCAAACTACTTCCCACACTTTGAAAAGGCAATGCAATACACTATTTTAAATAGGCATCATTTACATTATTGAGCAGCTGTGTGGCTCTCCAAATTGACTTGTCTTCCAGGCTGCATGGAAAATAGTATCTAATCCATATTAATTATAAATACATAACCCTGTGTTTTAAATACTGGCTAGTTGATGAGTAGTGCTGAGCTGATTTTTTAGTAAGCGATAAAGGTTGGAACTTTTGACAGGCAATCATCTCTTAGCAAAAAGCCCAATATTAAAGCTGTGGTGTTTAAAGTTTTGTAGGGACCTTAAAAATACTTGGCCCAGTGTTACTCACTGGGAGTGCTGTTTGAGTTTTGGGCAAGAATGACCTCTGTTGTACAGGTCTGAAAAGAGCTCAGTATTTAACGTCCTTGCCTCCTCCCCTACCCCACCCCCGCTCAAGGCAAGTAGCACCCCAGTCATTATGGCAACCAGAAATGCTCCTCATATGAAAATAACACTCCCATGCATTTGAATGCCCCTGCTGCCTGTCCAACTCCACCACGTGTGGAGCCTGTGGTAACAGAGATTATTGGTGATCTATGCAAGACCACACAATAAGAAGTAGAGCCCAGACTGTTCTATATAATAACAATATCTACCCTTGACTGAGGAATTGTGTGCCAGGCCCTGTACTACGCGACTTACATTACCATCTTCTTTGTTTTTCATAACCACACAATGAGCACGTAAGTACTGTACTACACAGTGATATAAAGCATGGGCTCTGAAGTTAGATTGTCTCTGCCACTTACTAGCCATGTAAACTTGAGTTAGTTGATTTCTCTGTGTATCATTTTCTCTGTAATATGAGGATAACCTCCTACGGTTGTTAGGATTAAACCTGTCAATCTTAGAAGATGCTTAGAGTAAAATCTAACAGAGTCAGTGTGCAGTACTTCTGGCTTCTGATAATCATGTTATTATTTTCCCAGGACTGTATTGGGAAGACACTGGGGATAGAGAAGAAGCAGAAGAAAGATCTCATATCTTGAGCTTACATTCTAGTTGGGAAAAGAATAAAAATAGTTTCTTACTAACACTATGTTAAGTGCTCACCTGATGAGACAGGTGATTTTGAATCAGTTGTGTTGAGATGACAGATATCAATAGAGGCTTGGGAGGTGGAGGTTAAAGAAGTCTTTTTTTTTTTTTTTTTTTTTTTTTTTTTCAACGTTTATTTATTTTTGGGACAGAGAGAGACAGAGCATGAACAGGGGAGGGGCAGAGAGAGAGGGAGACACAGAATCGGAAACAGGCTCCAGGCTCTGAGCCATCAGCCCAGAGCCCGACGCGGGGCTCGAACTCACGGACTGCGAGATCGTGACCTGGCTGAAGTCAGACGCTTAACCGACTGCGCCACCCAGGCGCCCCAAAGAAGTCTTTTTTTAAATTTTTTAATGCTTATTTATTTTTGAGAGAGAGAGCACGCACATGGTGGGAAGGGGCAGAGAGAGAGTGGGAGATGGAAGATCTTAAGCAGGCTCTGCACTGACAGCAGAGAGCCTGACATGGGGCTCTAACTAACAAACCAGGAGATCATGACCTGAGCCAAAGTTGGACACTCAACCCACTGAGCCACCCAGGTGCCTCCAGGGAAGGCTTAAAAAAAAAACTTAGAATTTTACTTGCCCCTGAAATATGGGAAAGAAGGACATTAACAAAAAAAAACAAACAAAAAAAAAAAACAAAAAAAAAAGGAGAATAGGTATTGGATAAATAACAAGAGCAAAGGTATTTCAAATCAGTATACTATAAGACAGGTGTGCGTGTTAGATGGCATGGCAGGTGGAAGACAGGTAATATTCACAGCAAAGAGCAAAATGTAATTGGATAATGGAACAGAGCAAATATCAGAATGTACAACAGATTTGGGGCTGACTCAGGGGAATTTCATTTGCTTCCTTGGAGAAAAGAGCTTATCCATTCATGGCCCTTTAAACACAATCCCAAGAATAAGTGAAGAGTGAAACTAATCCCAAGATACCCAAGAGGTACTAATTGTTTTAGTAATTGTGGCTGGTACTTTGGGGGTATGCTCAATGGGTTAGGTTCCTTTGCCCGAGAAAAAGGAAATAATGTTTGACAGAGATGTTAAGGCCTGAAACATTAAAGCAATGAGGGGGAAAAAGGAATGTGGGGGAAGTATGCAGAAGACAAGACAGCTTGGGGTAAAGAAGGTCGGGAAGAAGGTACGAGATGTATGGAAGTGGGTCGGAAGAGAGGGATTGGTGAAATCTAGTGTTCAGCATGTACTTCTTTGTACACTACCCAGTAGCACAGTCCCTAGCAAGAGGGAAAGTGTAGACTGATTTAGATGTGGTCTCCACTCTTGAGAAGGTAACATTCTTCAGAGTCTATATAAAGGATGCAAATAAATCACTTGAAGTGACAACTGCTCTGGTAGCTGAATGGAGGGAGAAACTGCACCCAGCTGGACAGAGTGGGTCACCTGCCCATTGAAGATAAAGAAACAGCATTGTATTAGAATGTTAAATGTGCATTCCTATCCCAGTTCTGTTCTTCAGGAACTCCTTTAGCAGAATTGAGCAGCGTGTCCCTTCTCTATAGGCCCGTGCTTTTGTGTTGTCATTCTCTGTGTTGTTTTGCTCTTGGGTTGCACTTCAGCATCACTTAGGGAGCCTTTAAAAAGACCCATATGAGCCTTGTCCCAGACCATTTAAATGGGAATTGCCGTATACTGGGCTTGGGCATGGTACTTTCATAAAAAGCTTCCCAAGGGATTCTAAGGAGCAGCAGGTTTGTGACACTCTTTGCATTAGTTTGCCTGTAAGACGGCGAGGAAGTCAGGCTACATGATGTTTAAATTCACTTCCAATTCCTAAATTTTATTACTCTGCTCGACTTGTCATTTGCAGATTCCTCTCTCCTTTGAAAGGTGAAGACACTGCCATTTAGGTAGTGACTGTGACCTCCCAAAGGCAGGCAAGCCACACGCCCAGAGGGTGACAGAGTCTGAATGGGGAGACCTGGCTTCAGCTAACTCTGCCTTCCTCATCCTTAGCCAGTCCCCCCCCCCCCCCCCCCCGATAGATTCTGAGATTGTTACCAAGGGGAAAGTTTCCATTAAAGGCTGAGAGAGTTTGTGAAAGCAAAATGCATGTTGTCAGCTCTTTAGAGTTGAATTTTGCATCAGCGACAGCAGCATTAGGGTTATCCTAAAGTGACAGATCCAAACAGTAGTGCCCTTCTCCTTCTCACCCCTTCTCTCCGGTTTTGCCCTATTTAAAGAGGTGATCAGGCACCGGTCAATGCATCTGGGACTAAGCAAGCAGAGAAAATAAATGTCTTGCTGATTCCTTGGTTGAACAGTGGAGGGAGACAAACCTCGGAGATTGCCCTGATGGGCTTTTTGACCGACCACCAAGGTTCTGGTTTTCATTTTCTCTGAAATATTGTTTTTATGAAAAATATCTATAAATGACCCTCACCTCAGCGTTACAAAGAAGATTAGATTAAAAGTGCCACAGGGAGACTTGGTGAGCAATCTCAGATAACTAACTTGGGAAGGGAGGAGGAAAAAGGAGACAAGATCCAGCAGGGAATGGGCACAAGGGTGTCCATCTGTCACCAAAAATGAATGCATGAAGCTATGTGTGCACCTGTGCAACAGGGGTGAGAAAGCTGTGAATAAAGGAGGTGAATTGGTGTTGACAAATTTGGGGTGACTTTTGACCTCATGCTTTGGGGCTGAAAGTACAGTCTTTCATCACCAAAGTCATCCTGATTTTTCTTTCCCTTCTAGCTTTCCTCAAGGGAATTTCTTATGAAGCGTGTACTAAATTCAGAGTTGTGCGTTTCAAGAGGGCTGGGTTCTGACAGGTCCACTCCCATGTGATGAGAATCTAGTTCAGTGCCTAACCCACAATAAATTCCATGTGTTTGATCCTGTTGATACATGCATGTACACTTACCCATCAGTCTGGGTAGCCTTTCAATTTTTTCTTAAATCGCCTCAATACTTACACACCCCGTCATCATAGGTAAGCAAATTACATATTTGCCTGTGTGATATTAGAGCTTAGTCACAGTCCACTTAGCAGTACATTGTGCGGAGTTCTCCTACAGAGCTTTTTGTTCTTGGTACTTATTTGATGCTGATCTCTGCTCAGTGTGCCTCTCATCCTCTGTGATCCTGCAGACAGTGTTTTATCTAAAGAAATCACCTTTACTCTAGGCAAAAATGGCTCCTAGATATATTGCTAGTGTTTCTGCCAATTTGTGCTAATTTTCGCAGCCTCTAAACAACTGGCAAAATAACTGCTGATATAGCAGCTGCTGTTATGCTCCCAGGTAATTCAGGTATTTCTACGTGTTTCTGGTGCATTGATGATGCTGTTTAGAGCTATAAACAGTCTGTAATACTGGATGCACAGCATTCATGGATTCATTCAACAAACATTTATTGCCAAGTGCATCTGGATATTTAAGCTTACTTTTCTATTACTAAAACATTACATTTTAAAACATTAATTATAAAATATAAAATGGTCACTGATAAAGAATCCTCTGAACAATTACTCTGAACAATTAATGGGAGGCTCTGTGGGAGACAACGATTATGTAGGTTTTGCTTGTTTATTGATCGGTTTCTGTTTTGTTTTGCTTGCCTTTACCTATGAGAGGGCTGTGACAGAAAGTCAACATGGTCATATCTATGGAAATAAATTCATTTTGAGTTCATGAAAGCAGCATTCTCCCAATCTCCCCACATACAAGATCTTAGAAGGGTGTCAACAGCCTCTAGAAAGCTATGTGTGGATGCCCATTATCTGAGAAAGGGGATAAAATAGGACTGTTAGGATTTTAAGCCTTGGGAAGTCTTGGTGGTGTGGACCCCCCAGGAAAAAGGGAAAGTAGTTTTTAGTCTGCATGGGACGAAGACATAAGCCAAATATGACATCATTTTTTGAAATGGTTTTAATGTTTGTTTTTGAGAGAGAGAGCACGGGTGGGGAGGGGCAGAGAGAGAAGGAGACACAGAATCCAAAGCAGGCTCTAGGCTCTGAGCTGTCAGCACAGAGCCTGACTTGGGCCTTGAACTCATGAACTGTGACATCATGACCTGAGCTGAAGTCTGATGCTTCACCAACTGAGCCACCCAGGCACCCCTAAATATGACATGATTATTGAGAAGGACAGTCTTCCAAGGCATGGCCGCATATGGGAGTGAAAGAAGCAGATACCAAGATGTACAATCTAAGAACTCTAGTGAGGAGTACCCACAGTTGGTTTTAGCACTAAAGCAATAGAATGGGCCGTCCTTGGAAGCCTAAAAACCTGGTCAGGAAACTGGATCAGCAGTTGACCGACATCACTTGTGGGGCCGAGTCTCTTTATTCTTACAAGACTCTGTGTGGTAGTGATAGTAACCGGCAGTTGTTGACTTCTGCTAAGAAAGCTGAACCTTCTTTTTGAGCTGTGTGGGCCTCCAAATTTCCTCCACAATCCAGGTGGACTGAAAAAGCTCTGAATGAAAAATATGGAACTTACTGATTTTCAGTAGGGATCTGAGTCTATTTGAAAATTAAAAGGCTGATTTCCACTCATTGCAATCCCGAGTCTATAGAAACGTTCATTGTGGGTGTAGGCAAACTTTCAGGCAATTCAGGTAAATTTAAACTTGTATTAACGAGGGTGAGTTGATCGCTGTCCCTCAGTGTTCCTGGCATAGAATCTTATTCCTCAAATATTACCAATCATGTCACCATCTTATCCACAAGTCCTCATCTTTACTTCTCACTCATGTTGGTTGTTGCCAATGGCATTCTCCTCCTTTATGAAGTATTTCCACCGTGCCTTGCAGGATACCAAAGTCTCTTGATTGCTATCTTCCCTTTCTTGCCTCTCCTCATTTTGCATTAGGGTTCTTTTGCTTCTACCCAACTTTGAAGTTGTCCATGGTCATCTGACTTGGTTTGGCCAACAGAATTTTTTTTTAATATATGAAATTTATTGTCAAATTGGTTTCCATACAACACCCAGTGCTCATCCCAAAAGATGCCCTCTTCAATACCCATCACCCACCCTCCCTTCCCTCCACTCCCCATCAGCCTTCAGTTTGTTCTCAGTTTTTAAGAGTCTCTTATGCTTTGGCTCTCTCCCACTCTAACCTCTCTTTTTTTTTTTTTTTCTTTCCTTCCCCTCCCCCATGGGTTCCTGTTAAGTTTTTCAGGATCCACATGAGAGTGAAAACATATGGTATCTGTCTTTCTCTGTATGGCTTATTTCACTTAGCATCACACTCTCCAGTTCCATCCACGTTGCTACAAAGGGCCATATTTCATTCTTTCTCATTGCCACGTAGTACTCCATTGTGTATATAAACCACAATTTCTTTATCCATTCATCAGTTGATGGACATGTAGGCTCTTTCCATAATTTGGCTATTGTTGAGAGTGCTGCTATGAACATTGGGGTACAAGTGCCCCTATGCATCAGTACTCCTGTATCCCTTGGGTAAATTCCTAGCAGTGCTACTGCTGGATCATAGGGTAGGTCTATTTTTAATTTTTTGAGGAACCTCCACACTGTTTTCCAGAGTGGCTGCACCAGTTTGCATTCCCACCAACAGTGCAAGAGGGTTCCCGTTTCTCCACTTCCTCTCCAGCATCTATAGTCTCCTGATTTGTTCATTTTGGCCACTCTGACTGGCATGAGGTGATATCTGAGTGTGGTTTTGATTTCTATTTCCCTGATGAAGAGCAACGTTAAGCATCTTTTCATATGCCTGTTTGGCCAACAGAATTTGAATGCAAGTGATTTGTGCATCTTCTAGCCAGCAGCTTTTAGCTGGGCAAAATCCAGGTGGCAGTTCCTCCATCATGCTAGACCCTGGATTGAGGGTGACGTGGAGCTGAGCCCTCAGGAGACATGGACGTGGCGTGAGTGAAAATATTTTATTTGGCTTAATTGCTGAGAGTTTGACTTTGCTGACTGCTGAAGCACAACCTTCCCTCTCCTGACTAATGTAGTAAAGGCATCTAGAAACCAGATACTCTTGCAGCAAAACTCTGAAGTAGGGGTAATTGTCTGACAGGTGCTAAGAAAACGGATCAGAAGTTGGAAAGATCTTATTTTCTATTTTGCAGAGGCAAAGCACTTGGTAAAAAAAAATATCTGTGGTAACTTGGGGGAAAAAAATCATGTATCTTATGAACTTGTGAGTCTAAGAGAAAACAGCCATGAAAGAGAATTTAGTACTTCTGGATCCATCTGGCAACGTATTAATAAAAAGATGGTTTCAGAAAACTGTTGCCCAGCTTGTAAGTGAAAATGGAAGGGAGCAGAGAGAATTCATTAATTCCGAGATCTTTAGAATTGGGAAAGGAAATTACTTCTCAATACCAAACGGCAAATAATAAAATTGAGAAGGCCTTTAAGTAGTAAAGGATGATTAAAACTCAGACATGTAGCAAGGATAAAAATGAAAGATATGACCTTTGTACCCATTGATATAACCTCTGAAAGGATGAAATATTTGTAAGGTTTAGGACCAAGTACAGATGTTATACATAGCAAATTCATTCAACTGCATGAACAAAATGGCTCAAGGAAGAGTGTGACTCACAGAGGTGCAAGAGCACACATGATTAAGTTGAGATAGAGACAGAGAGAGAAGAAGGGAGAGAAAAGAAAACAATGTGGGAGAGAGAAAACAAAGACAATTGTATTTAAGAAGTATGGCTAGAAGAGAAACATGTATGTTGCTATTGGCAATAGAACTGGTGGGATTGATTAAACAAGCAAACCGGTTTTTATTTTTCCAAAATACTTACTTTGGGAGAGAGCAAGCACATGCACATGTGAAGGGGAGGCAGAGAGAGAAGAGAGAGAATCCCAAACAGGCTCCATACCGTCACAACAGAGCCCGACACAGGGCTCAATCCCTCAAGCTGTGAGATCACGATCTGAGCTGAAACCAAGAACTGGACATTTAACTGGCGGAGCCACCCAGGTGCCTCAGTTTTTATTTTTCGAAAGAGTTGTGCTAACAATGAGTCACAGACGTAGAAAACCATCTGAAGATTATGTTACTTAATAAACCAGTTGAAGAACCTTGAAATGTTAAGCTTAAAGAAGATTAGGTACAATACAATATATATTTTGAATATATTAAGAACTGAAATTCAAAGGAAATACCATATGTTGAAATAGTATATAGAGCCTATTTTCCATAGAACAGTGAGCACATTTGACCACTAGCGCATTTAAACTCAATGTAAGAAGGCCATTCCTAATGACTGCTGTCTAGCATTTGAGCAAGTTGCCCTAAAAGTTCTGAGCCATCTATCACTGGCTTGGCCAAACCAATGCTGACTGTATGGCTTTGGGAGGTAGAGGGGAGTAGTGTACAATACAATTCATTGGATGAAACTTTAGTAGAGTTATTTGTACCTTTCATATATTAATACTTACAGGCCATGCACAGAGCTCAATGATTGCACACACATAATTATCATAGCTCACTGCAAATTTATAAGATTCCTATCTACTTCATGCAACTAGTAATATAGCCAGAATTTGAAGCTGGCTCTATTCGAAATCTTCCATGTCATGGCATCTATGAGCCCATTCTTTATAGCTTTTTCTTTTCATATCCTCTACTTAATTGTTTGTTTTAATAAAATGGCATAAAGGATTCTTATTCCTCATTGGACAGTGCTTCTCAGCAAAAATGTGCATGGATCTAGAAGAAGGAATTTTGGAATCCAAATCAGAAGATTTATATTGTTGGGCCTACCATGTTTTACTGGATGGCCTGAAATGTGAAACTGTTCTTTGGTTCTCTGTTTCTTAATTTGTAGGAGAGATTCTATCATCTATCTCTGCTTTTCTCACAGGTTTCCAGTGAGGAGAGGATCACATTTCATGAATGAATAGACTTTTCATAAAGAGAATGTGATCTGCTGGCAGATGTTTCAGTTAAAGTTTTCATAGCTCACAATGGAAATATTTAACAAGACATACTTGTGATCTAAATTCTGTGTCTGTCATACTTTAGCAGACCACTTCTTTTCTCTCATTTCTTCTCTTCAGCAAAGCAAGGTGCAGCCCCCAAGGCTTCTCAGCTTAGGGAGGAGGACTCCTCTTTTGTTGCTTAGTATAATTCTTTGTTGATATCCTTCTTCAGCAACATCTGCCAAGGTTCTCCCTTCTGCCAAGTTCTCATCTAAGCTCTTAACCCACCTAAGAGAAGCTGGCCCTAAAATACCCTATTACCATTTATTAAGCAGTTAAGCACTGGGCACTTTGCTAGATTTGAGTAGAGCAATCCTGTAAGTTAATCCTCACAGTAAGCATATAAATTGGGTTTTATTTGATGAAAGAAGAAACCAACACTCACACAAATAACTCCTCTGGAGTCCCACAACTAGAAAGTATCAATCTGACTCCAAAGCCTGAGATATTTCCACCATGGATGGATGGCTTTCTCTTCTCCTTTAGCCAACCCACATCTATAGCTCTATTGTCTGTGATCACCTTCAAGAGGTCATAAGGCTTGTTCTTCCCTGCATTGTTACTCTGGTTAGGAAAGATTCTATTGATCCCCATGGCCCAGCAGCAGGTTTTAAGAATAGCACCAATGTGGGGCACACCTGGGTGGCTCAGTTGGTTAAGCATCCGACTTTGGCTCTGGTCATGATCTCACAGTTTGTGGGTTCGAGGCCCATATCAGGCTCTGTGCTGATGGCTCAGAGCCTGGAGCCTGCTTCAGATTTTGTCTCTCTCTCTCTCTCTGCCCCTCCCACTTGCACTCTGTCTCTGTCAAAAATAAATAAACATTAAAAAAAAATTAAAAAAGGAATAGCACCAATGCATTACCATGAAACTCAAACTTAGGCTGGAATGGAATGCCCTCCAATTGTCCAATGCAGTATAATTTCACACAACTACCACTGTTCTCTTGAATTCATTCTCTCCTTCAGATGAAAGGAACTGCAAGTTTTCTCCCAACTAGAATGCAAACTCCATGATAACTTAATGATTTTTGTTTGTCTTGTTCACTGCTGAATCCCCAGACCCCAGAATAGTGACTGTGAGAGTGGACACTCTGGACGAGTGAATAAATGCTGTTCTATCCTATCTCTGGACATCAACTGGAATGCCTTACATTCACCTGTACCTATATGATTCCTACTTAATATTCAAGGTCTAGTTAAGAGACCACTTATTCAATTCTTAGTCTTAGCCTAAAACACTATAGGGTGTTTTAGTCCATTGGGCTGCCATAACAAAAATACCATAATGTGAGTGGCTTAAACAGCATTGATTTCTCACAGTTCTTCAGGCTCACAGATGGCTATCTTCTCACTGTGTCCTCACAGCACAGATGAGGTGAGAGCTCTCTGGGGTCTCTTTTATAAGGGCAATGACCCCATTCATGAAGGCAGAACCCTAATCACCTCCCAAAGGGCCCACCTTCTAATACCATCATATTGGGAGTTACGGTTTTGACATATATATTTTGGGGGATGCAAATTTCCAATCCAAAGCAGTTAGTAAATATATAAAGTTCCTGATATTAGATTGGCTTCTATGGGCTTGGAGGTAGGAAGTAACACTCTTGCCACATCTCTCTCACCATTGAGTTCCTCTCTTTAACTTTATATATGGAAAACTTGGAGGCAGCATGAAGATACTGCCCCCAAATCACATAGATGGCAGCCAGTTCCTGGCAGGAACAGAAAGAAATTCAGACTTCTATCCTCAACCCAAGTTCACTACTCTTTTCCACTTATCTAAAGAGTAATGAATTATAAAGCTTCAACACTTTGGAGTGCTAAAGGCTAATTATTATGTTTAAATGCATATAAAGATACATCCATATGGTATATTTCCATAGGTCACCATGTGAGAAAGTGTAAGTGGGAAGGAGCTTAGATAGCTCACTGGAAAGACAATCTGTCTGTATATGTGATGAGGATGGTAAGAAGGCCGCCAACTGTAAGCCCCCCCACCCCACCCCCACCCTTATTTTTTCCTGCACTGCCTGAAAATCCATGACAGACATGGTAGCAGATAAGGCTGAGGAGCAGCAGGGGTCTGATCCAGCACACTTGAATGAAAAGATAAAACAAATGAAACAAACTTCTTGTGAAGCCAGAGCTGCAGTAATCCCTCTTGGGTATGCTTTGCTGAATTTGGTCTCCCGGATATAGGTTTGTAAAGAACAAACTAACAGCCCATGGATGACAATGGGACAACCGGCTTTACAGGCACAATCTCAGGAGGAAGGTGGGGAAAAGGAAGAGCAGGGATGCAGTGTGGAGGATGGATTGGGGCATCTGTTTCCTCACACACAATTCTACTGTCCTGACAACAGAGTTTTAGAAGGATGATACTATAATGCATATGAAAACGGTAGGTTACAAAGTGCTACTTTAAAGATGACAACATCTCACAGTTGTGAAAATGTCCAGGCTAAATTTGTAAGTTACATTCATGATCTCATTTGATTCTCCAAACGATATCATGAGGAAGCTATTACCCTTTTGGTGGTGGGGTAGGGGGAGGTCTTATACTTATCCTGATGTGATAATGAAGGACACTGAGGCAGCAGAGTGGCCGGGCAAGGACATCAACACAAGTTCAAGTCTTACAACTGTGTTACGACATGAGACCAGCCTAGTGGTTTCCAGATCTGATCTTGTGGCAAATAGGCATTATTGCAACTGGTTCCAAAAATGTAAACTTGCCTTTTGCCTCCGTCCCTTCTACCCCTCATTTCCTGACCTCCCTACTCCTTTTCTCTTCCCTCACATTCCCCCGCACATGAGTATCATGGCTTCCTCCCCATCTGTTTTATTCTCTCTTTTCAATCCTTCTATTTCTACTAGGAGGAGTTAAAGTACGAACTTTTTGTTTAATCCAACTTTAAAGGGTATGATTTTGTAATTTTAAAAAGTTAATGATGTTTCTTCTAGCAGTCCAGAAGCAAACAAAAAAGGAATAAAGAAAAATAAGGATCTAGATTTATTTATGCCCTGTAATATGTGATGATTGTGATGCTTTATTTTTATGTCATTTTTAATACAGACAAATTGGTATGATATATTCAAAAGCCACTCACACAAACCACTCAGACTGGAAGGGTTGTAAGGAGAGGGACATAATGAGTCCCAAATAAATAAAGTGAAAGACTCTGAGAAAGCAATGGTGCCTAAAATGTAAACTGACGCTCACCAAAAACATTTCTCATTTTGAGTCCTTTTAGGTTATTGCTAATAAAGCATGTATTGTGTTTCTGCTACCATAGGTCCCAATTGATATTTTGATCAGTCAAAATGGCATCAGGAGCTAGATATAGTGCACAGCCTTAAGTTCCTCACCAGGTGAGAAGATCACATGACACTGACCTGTACATATAGAACTAAAAGGACAACAGAGAAATAAAAGCAAATGTACTACACGGTATCACTTATATGTGATATGTAAAGAAAAGTCAACTCTTAGAAACAGGGTAGAAAAGTGGTTATCAGGAGCCTGGAAGCAGGAGAAAGAGAGGGTGGTCAAAGGGAGCAAGCTTTCAGCTATAAGATGAGTAAGTTCTGAAGCTCTACTGTATAACATGGTGACTACAGTGGATAAGACGATGTTGTAACAATTGAAATTTGCTAAGAGAGTAGAACCTAAATGTTCTCAACAACAACATCAATTTTTTTTTTAAATGTACCACTGATTTCTATTTCTTTTTCTTTTTTGCTTTACCTGGGAAGCTGGGCCACCCTTGCATGCAACCATCTAAGGCTTTAAAATCCAGTCATGATTTGTACAAAGTCACCGACTTTAAACCACTAAGAGATAAAGTTTGTAATTCTCGGCTCAAGAACAAGGAAATGCATTCTCCACTTGTTACCTGTGAAGCAGACACCTTGGAGTTCTCTTTAATGCCTGTAGTGTGCCTTTTGTGACGGCTCCTATCTGGAGAGAAGAAAAGGCAGCAGCTGGAGGACACGTTTCCCAAACTCATGGTCAAAAAGATGCATCTACAACATGTGGGAATTATACTCAAATTTGCAGGATATGACCAAGTAGAGCAGATAAGGAGCTACTGCTTCGTGGTGTAACAGAATCTCCAAAAGCAGAGGTAAATATTGTTGGTTAGTGGAATTCACGGTCACCAGATACCATGCCTTCAGTTTCTACTCATTTTCTCCATCAGAGATATGCAAGATCTTTTGGGGTGGGGGTTTCACACCTGCCATTTTATGAGTTGTCACTGCCAGCTTGTTTTCCCTCTCTATATCATCCTCAACTTGGAACAAACAGTCTGCTAAGAACACACCGTGCCAAAGGAAAGAGCTGCAGCCAGTCAGAAGTATATGGACAAGATCACAACCTGAACTTTGGGAGCTGTTTTTATTTCACAAGCTGTTGTTGTCTTTAGCACTTATGATGTGGCCTGGAAAAGACAAATAGTCTTCTGAAAATATCTCTACAGGAAGAGCCTTCTCCCCAGTACCTATAAAACATTCATAACACCTTCATTGTGCTGTAAATCCTTAGCAGGAGTTGATAACAGTGCATGAATTTTTAATGTAACATTTATAAATGGTTATTAAAACTATCCTTAAAGTAAAGTGTCAGTTTATTTTTAATTAACTGTTGGCTATTTAAGCTCCCAGATGGCCTGGGGAAAGACCAATAGGCCCACATGTCAATTATCCTCCCTCTTGCCCCATCTTTAACCCCTTGTGGTCTGCTGTCACGAAGAACAATGCATGTAAGCTCTAAGGGCTTAAATAAACTATAGATTTGGTCTTGGGAACATTGCATTTCTTATAAAATAGTCCTGGAATACCTGTCAGCTATCCTGCCTACCACAAAACTATGAGGTAAGCACTACTTGTTCTGAATGCTCACAGCCCAAACCCACCTCCACATACCTATACCCAGCAAGAGAGAAAATCCGGGCAAAGAATGGGGGGTAGATTCTAGAACACTAGACCTGAGACTTAGGATTTCAGCTCTGGTTCAGTGGCATTCTACTTTCGTGATCTTGAGCACATTTTAGCTTCCTGGAATGTACTTGTAGATCTGAAAAAGGTAGGGATGGTGCATATCTCTCTGCCTCTCTCAAGAGGTTATAAGCATCAAATTAAAAGCTAGGTATGGAAATATTTGACAAACCATAATAAGTGGTCCACACATATGGTCTCTTTATTGTCTTCCAATTATTAGTGATCACTGCCCTCATGGTCTCCTGGTATGGGCTTCCCCAAAATCTGAGCTTGCTATTTCCTTCTAGAACCCAGAAATCAGGGAAAAAACTCATTATGTTCATATACTTTAGAATTCTAATCTTTCCCACGGCTGGAAAGATGATTTTACCCAAGGTACAAACTCTTTCTGCATTATCCCCTCACAACACCTGTGTGGCTTCTGATGGCAGTCCTAGGAGCAAGGAGCTTACTATACATTATAATTAGAAAACCCAATTGTTAGTGAGATCGTTGTGGGTCCTTTGGGGCCTCATAGTCCCCAGATATGTGTGTTTTGCCAGTTTTTACCAAGGACTTGGAATAGACTCTCTTGTCAGTTTTCCTGGCTGTGACTGTTTGCTGATGTTAGATCACATGCCCTAGGAAGCACAAGACCCAACAGTCTTGCCTTTCCTTCATTTGTCTCAGGATGCAGCAAATTAACCCAACAGCATGGGAAATATAAAAATCTAGGAATCTGGAACTCATAGCATGCCTGTAATTGCATAAGTGTGTGAACATGTGTGTGGGTTAGTATAAACATTCAAATGTCCTATGTTAGACTGGAAGATCCATTAATATAATTTAGCAAATGAAAAATGAAATCTTCTAATTTTTTTTTTGTAACACTTATTTTTGAGAGAGAGAGAGAGAGCAAGTGGGGGAGGGACAAAGAGAGAGAGGGAGACAGAGAATCTGAAGCAGGTTCCTGGCTCTGAGTTGTCAGCCTGACATGGGGCTTGAACTCATGAACCATGAGATCATGACCTGAGCTGAGGTTGAACACTTAACTGACTGAGCCACCCAGGAGCCTCAATCAATCTTTTTTTTTTTAAAGTTTATTTATTTATTTTGAGAGAGGGAGAGTGTGCATGCTAGTGTGAGTGGTGGAGGGCCAGAGAGAGGGGAGAGAAAGGGGAGAGACAGAGAATCCCAAACAGGCTCCACACTGTCAGCACAGCCTAATACAGGGCTCAGATTCACCAACCGTGAGATCATGACCTGAGCCAAAATCAAGAGTCTGACATTTAACCAACTGAGCCACCCAAGTGCCCCTTAAATAGTCTGAACATGCACCAAAATTCCTTAGGATAGCACTCGAAGCTCTTCATGGTCTACCCTGGGACGCACCTCTGGTTCTATCACCTCTGGTTCTATCACCCCAACTCTGCCACTCTGGGCTCTATGACGACTGAATTATTATGCCTCTTAGTGAACCACCCTTGCTTTATGCTTCCCAGAATTTGTACATAGCACCCCTTCTGCCAAGAGTGTTCTTCATGTCATTCTATAGGTGGAGAACTTCTAATTATTCTTCAATATTTCACTCAAGTGCTGTCCTCTGGGAAGTCTTCCCGCCCATATAACCCTTGTGCTCACTTCTATTATGGCATTTATCATATTACATGGTAATGTCTTGCTTACATTTTTGTTTCCTTCATGGCAGCATGAGCTCTGTGAGATAAATTTTTTATATGTCTATCAGCCAGTTTTAACACAGTGTTAGACACAAAGAAGATACTCAACAATCTCTTGTTGAATAAAAGTACAAATCACATTTCAATACAGGCTTTGCAAGTGCTATGGATCCCATTTAAAGGCAAAATGACTAATTCTCATTTGGATTATGCTGTTGAACATTAACCAAGGGTTTATTTTATGGTCAGAAATGATGATGCATTCATTCTAATTTAGACACAGTACACTGAGTGTTGCAAAACATTGAGTTCTAACTAGAAGACACCTTTTGTATATAGAAACTGGTTTAGGCTGTGACTGTACATGCAAGGCTTCTCTGGGCTTAAAATGACTAAATGCTCATGAAAAGGAGAAAGAAAATGGAAGAGAAAGTCGTGGACATGAAGTTAAACATAGCAGTAAATTGAAACCACCTTCCCCATTCTAACTAAAATGATAGTGACTGACCAAGAAATAACTAAATCTATGGAGTAAAGGAGAATAAGAGAAGAGTTAGTAAATAATGAGGAATGCCAATAACATTACATTCATTGAATAACAAAAGGTAAAAGTGTATGGATAAGTAGTGACTGACTTGGCCTGCCAGCGTGACTGGCATCATGGAAACCTGGAGAGAGTCAGGACTTGGAGATGCCATGTAGCAGTGAAGCCGGGGATGATTGGTGGGACCGGTAATTAAGAGGGTTGGTTGAAGGGGATGCCCAGGTGACTCAGCTGGTTAAGCATCCCACTCTTGGTTTCGGCTCAGGTCATGATCTCACAGTTTCACGATTTCGAGCCCCACGTCAGGCTCTGCACTAATAGCATGGAGTCTGCTTGGGATTCCCTCTCCCTCTGTCTCTCTCTGCCCCTCCCTCACTTACACTCTCTCTCTCTCTCTCTCTCTCTCTCTCTGTCTCAAAATAAATAAGCTTATAAAGAAAAAAAAAGAGGGTTGGTTGAAAGTGTGTAAAGAGCAGTGAGACCCTCAGAAGAACTCCTTCAAAAGTTGGATACTTCTTTCCAAAATAAGACAGGAGACTTAGTCTCTTAAAAGGTTGAATCAGAAGGATTCTACTCTCAGGGACACTAGGTGCAAGTGAGGCTAGACAAAGGGCAATGCATGGGAAACCGAAGTACTAACTGCAAGTTTGCCCTCCTTGGCTTCCAGATTGCTGGAATCCAAGCTTAGGTCTCCCAGGCATCCCTCTTGGGAAAGTGGCTGGTCTAACAGAGGACCTATATGAGTAGACATCTGCCAACACAAAGGCCAGGAACTAGCTCAACTACTTTTCAGTGAAACTCACCAGTTGTTAAGCTTCACCATACACATTGCTCCAAAGAAGCTTCTTAGTGAGATAACTAGATAAAAAAGAGATATAAAATTACAGCTCATATGAAAAAAACAAAAGACTGAAACAAATTTTAGAAAAGGAACACCAAGGAAATAGAAATAATGTAGAGAACAAAAAGAAAATTCTAAAAATATATAATTGGTCTTTAGGAAAAAAAAGATATTTGATTATTGAAATGAAAAACAATGTAAAAATGTCACAGAGGAAAAAAAGAGATCTTGGAATTTGAAAACTGGTAGCAAAAATTAAACATTTACTTATTTATTCTTTTAAGTTTATTCATTTTTGAGAGAGAGAGACAGAGTGTGAGCAGGGGAGGGGCAGAGAGAGAGAGGGAGACACAGAATCTGAAGCAGGCTCCAGGCTCTGAGCTGTCAGCACAGAGCCCAACGCGGGGCTTGCACTCACGAACCGCGAGATCATGACCCGAGCGGAAGTTGGGACGCTTAACTGGCTGAGCCAACCAGGTGCCCCAAACACATTTATAATTCAAAACAAAGATACAATGTTAAGGTCACAAAAACGACCCTGAAAGTAAATAGAAAAATAGATAGAAAATATAAAATAAAAGCTAACAGGGAATACTAATACAGCAAGTCTAATATCTGACCTAAGTAAGTTACAAATAAAGACAAAATGGAAGAAAGGTATTTACCAAAGAAATAATTTAACAAAGGCTTGTGGAGTACCCAGCATATCAAAGCATATCATTATAAGATTTCAGAACATGACAAATAAGTCAAATATTCTTAAAGCTTCAAAGAGATATGAAACATATCATATACAAAGGACTGGGAATCAGAATGGCATTAGGCTTTCTATAAACAATATTGGAACCTGTCAGACAGTAGAGCGATACTGTAGAAATTCTGAAAGAAACTCATTTCAAACACAGAATTCTATATGTAAGCCATTATTGAATATTAATAACAATATTTCAGAGACAAAGGAAGGGACTCAAATACTTAACCCCTATGTACACTTTTTCAGGAGGAGGGAGTTTGCATGTCACCTAAATGAGAGAGTAATCCATGAAAGAAGATACAAGAATCAGGAAATAGTCGACCTAACATGCAAAAGGTGAAAGCAAGCCCCAGTACAATGGCTGAGGAGAGTCCTAGGTCAGAAACTGCGAGCAGCCTGCACCAACAGTGTTGATTACGGGAGATGAAGGGCTCCTGGAGGTTTGCTCCAAGACACAGGGAAGGGAAGGGAGGGAAGGGACACAATGCATTAGCATTACCTGTTGCATTTCAGTATGTTGAGTAAAAGACCTCTGAGACGGAATCAGTCATAAGAACATGGAAACGTAACCCAACAGAAAAACAGGAGTCAATTGTCAACTGTAGGAGTAGTATACATGTGTACATGCATGTATACCCTCACAAACACACCCACAATTGTGGTATGCTGCATGTTTCAGCTGTGAACTATATATTGTTATAAGCCGTAAATATAGATTTAGTATAAAATCGATGAAACTATATTGGGAGGATGGAGAAAAGAATTTTAATTGGTGGCTCATACAAGAGAACCGAATTATTTCCTTGAAGAAACATCTAGAAAGGTGAAGGAGTTACCAGAAGATAAACACAAGATCATAATCAAACATCCTTATAATATGGGAGAGAATGGAATTTCAAAAGTATGTGAGGAGGTAAGATCAACTGAGAAATGTTTGAGAGATTCAAGTAGGTGAGCAAACAGCATTGAGCTTGGCTACTAAATACTAAAGGTCAGGGATAGCCATGGAGAGGGTCACCTGGGCTGGTTAAGATTCTGGCTGGGACAGGTTTTCCAATAAATCACTAGAGCAACCCCTCCCAAGCTCCACCCTTTTGCCCTCACACCACCATTCACCCAATCAATTCAGCAATAGTCAGTCTCTCAGAATTTTCAGATCTGGTAGGTAAACAAAAGGGAGATAAAAATTCTTCCCATTCAGGTGAGGGAATTGCACTTTCTCCCAGGGATCAATCCATCAACAAGTGTTTATTTACTGTCTCCTGTGCTTTGTGTACTGGCTGCAGGAAAAAAAAAAAAAAAAAAAAAAGAAAGAAAGAAAGAAAGAAACAAACACAGGGTTTTTGCCCTCATGGGACATATGCTCTATTTAGAGCAGAAAGGCATACCATCAGACGAAACAAAAGAACATGAAGGTCACAAAGAATCAAGTGATAAAATGTGTAATGCTGACTTGAGCTGCTATAAAGGCTCATGGGGGCTAACACAGCTGGGAAGCTCATAAAGGAAGTCTACTCTTGAACTGAGACTTGTGGGTACCATGGAGTGACAAGGGGGGAAGGGGATGAAGACAGGGGGAGAACTGCTATAGGAGATAAGGTTGGAAATGTTTGTCTAGAAACAGCACAATATTCAGATAACAAACTCCTTTCTGGATGAATGTGAACCTCTCTTTCAGTCTCAGCTCTGGCATTGCAGTGGTAGGAGTTTGGACAAAGCCAATTTCCCCTAGGTTTAAAGGCAATAATTATGCCTGCCTTAGGTGATGGCACTGAGGACCACATTGTATAGGGAAAGGGGGTCTTTCTGAATTGTAAATTGGCACAAAAAAGCAAGCAGTGCTGGAACTTGGGTGTCAGACTTTGTGATGGTCATTCCTTGTTCATTCAGCTGATTCATTCAATGCATGCAGGTTAGGTGCTCAGGTTTTTGAAGGGAGTAAGACAGATATCGTACCAAGACAGACATTATACAATTACACAACTGTGTAGTCCCTTGACATGGCCCACCAGGGTTTGCATTATCTGATTTCCGATGCCTTCATCCTCTCATGTCCCAGGGCTCTTGGGGAATCATCACACAGACCTTCTCTCATTCCATAAACACACTGTGCCTCCTCCCTGCCCGGAGACTTTATGTACTTCTCTCTGTTCCTGCTCTTCACTCTTCCTCCTGCTCCTTCAGATTTTAGGGAAAATGTCCACACCTCGGGGACACTTTTCCTGATAACCCAGTTGAGGTCAGATCACCCTGCTATCATCATAGCATCTTATGACTCTCCAGTGTAGCAGTAAGCAAAAGTGTAACTACAAATTAATATGTGATTTCTTTCAATTCTGTGGCCCCCTGCTAGAATGTATACCTCCAGAGCAGAAATCCTTTCGTTTTTACCACTGTGACCCTAGGACTTAGTATGACACCTGCCCACAATAAGCCTTTGATATGCATTTTCTGAATGACTGATCAGACATATGTAAAAGCTATTTTCAGAATGTTGGTCATGGGCAGAAATTTACCCTCATGAATCTTGAACTTTAACAACCTTTTACAGATCCATCTCTTGTAGGTTTTTCTAGCCATCTCTGATTCTATTTTTATATGCTTGCAAATTACTTCAAGTTACCTCAGAAATGTCAGACCCAGAATCAAATTACATAATCTTTGCCCACTGTCACCAGGAATCAAAGTCTTTTCTATTCCTTTATTTTTCAATTTACTTGTAAAATCAGGGGGTGAGAGGAAGGCTACTCTAATAGGGGCATTTATTGCAGTATAGAAATAACTGGTAATTATGCTCTCTAAATGAACTTGACTCTATGGCTGGTGTCAGGTTTTGCTAAGTGCCCTGGGCCCAACTGAGACTAATTAGGCCTGCATTAAATATTAAAGCTTTCTGACACCCAGGTTTTGATGGTGACAGAAGAAAAGAAATCCTGTAACCTAACCTGCACCCGACAGGAGTAATTTATGTTCGCTTCTTATAACAAAAGAAAATCCAATCATGAAGCTGGCTGGAAGACATATTTAAGAGAGAAGTTAATGTAAAAAAAAAATTGCATAAACACACACACACACACACACACACACACACACACACATAGAGTACATAAAATAACACAAAAATGTCAACAGATAGTTCCTGTTTGCCACCAACTACATCAAATGCCTGTTGATTGTTCTATCAACTTGTGTTTGCATGGGAAATAGCTTTTTGCCTATAAACGGGTTTAATACAGTGTAGGGGCAAGGGCATGTAGGACCTTTGGACGGCAAAACTACGATAATGCCATTTCCACCTAGGAAGGGCCTATTATGTGTAGAGTTCATTTGCAATCTATCGTATGACCATAATTTTTTGTGCCTTCAATTACTGAACTTTTAAAGGGCAACTTGCTTTTCTCCCAGGTGAGGGACAGCTCAAGGTTAGGAAAAGTGGTCTAGGTCCCAGACTGAACCTAGCTCAATGTGTGGTCTTAGACAAATCACAGAGTTCTCTGGGTCCTTTTGTTGTCCTTTCCTTCTGTCCTGCTGGTGACAACCATCTCTGAGAGGGTTAGACACAAATGAGATGCACGCTGGTTTTCACCGTCCACAGATTCCAAACAAATCTTATGTGGTACGCTGAAACAAAACAAACCAAGCCCAGTATTTCAGTAGGTCAAACATATTTTATAAACCCAAATGTGTGCTTTTTCCCTATTTGGAATCTCAGTGAGAAAAAAATTAGGCTGTTTTTAATGTAACCTTTTTATAACCGAAACGTTTAAACATACACAAAGACGGAAGCTATGGAGCAGTAACCCCTGAGGAGCTCACCACCCAGGTTCAGTCATTGTCAACTCGTGGCAGATGCCACATTATTTCTCCTTCCTGACACCCCTTTTTCTAGCAGATCCCCCTTCACTATATCATGTCATTCAAACATTTCACATGCACATTGTAAATATGAGGACTACTTAAAAAAGTGGTGATGTCAAATTAAAAATTAACATGAGGGGCACCTGGGTGGCTCAGTCAGTTAAGTGTCTGACTTCGGCTCAGGTCATGATCTCATGGTTTGTGGGTTCAAGCCTCGCATCGGGCTCTGTGCTGACAGCTCGGAGCCTGAAGTCTGCTTTCAAGTCTGTGTCTCCCTCTCTCTCTGCCACTCCCTTGATTGTGCTCTGTCTCTATCTCTCAAAAATAAATAAACATGTAATAAAAAAATTAACATGAGTTCCTAAATAAAAATAGGGTTATTTTGATGAATAAAAATAATACAGGAATGAGAGATTTGAGGTCATTACTGTTGAGTCGACCTCAGAATCCTATTTGCTTTTATTTTTTTAATGTTAGAATGGAAAATTCTGATAGCATAGAAAAGTAATTTTGAATAGTAATTTTCTTTCAGCAATGCAGCTGACAATGAATGTCAAGAATATCTTTCAAGTAAGCAAGATTAAGCAAATGACTTTCACACTAAAACAAGTTAATTGAGCAGTTAAGGTTAAGAATCAAAGTTTTCACATCTTGTTAAAACATGGCTCATAACATTTGGGGTGCATGTTACTATTTTTGTTGTGATTATAGTTTCCAGTAGGTTACTTGGTGTTTCTTAAAGGCCTCATACAGGACTCTGCACAGAGTATACCTTCAGTAAGTATTTATTAAATGAAAAAAATGAATAAAAATATTTTAATTAAATATGTGTGAAACAGAGACTGCTGTTAAAAACTCTTGACAATGAGTTTTTAAAACCACTGGAATCAGAAATGAGGAAAAAGTCTTAGAATAATGAAATAAATAAATCTAAGACATCCCATTATTATTTCATTACTCATTATTAAAGCTAGATTAGTAGATGTACACTGTTATCCATTAAATTTACTGAAATCTGAAACAAAGAGAGGCTGTACTCAGAAAACAGAGAGAAGCAGCAAATGAGACTGTCCAAAAGAAAAAGTAGAAGAATATTTTATTGTAAATCGGGAGACCTGAGTTTCCAGACCTTCCTTGGCCATTCTTGACCTTAGGTATCTTGGATGGCTATTCCTATCCATTGACCCCAGTAATATAACACAATTAAGGGTTTAACAAGATAATCATCCTTGCCTCTTACAGTTCTCAGTTCTGTGATTCTTAGTATATGGGTGGTGGAAACTAATTATGGTGTTTTGAGGAAGGTAAAGTATTTTTCTTTTGGAAAAATAACTTTCCAGTGGTATTCTAAGGACCTGTCTCAAAATCTGGGGACAACTCAGAGTTGGCATCAGCCTGTCTCTCCAAATTGGGCCACCACACTTGTGTTAAAAATAATTAGAATGTGGGTAGTTCTAGACCTCTTTTAAATGGCACGGTAAGGAGGGCCTTTCTAAATTTATTGGAAGAGAGTGATTTACCTATGAAAGGGCAGTATAATCAACTTGGAGAATATTACAACCCTTCATTCCCTGCCATGAGTACAACAGTCTTCAGAGCCAGACTTATTTATTTATTTTCCCATTTTCTTCCCCTGCCCTCTCCACTGAAGTACATTATGAAATTATGGAAAAGCCATTTTCTAGCCAAAGGCAGCTGGTTGCCACGGGTTACAAGAGCCTTATCAGTCCCCAGGGTGATTTGCTGACTGAAACCACTGCAGGAGGGAGGGGCTGAGGAAGAGAAGCAGAGGGAGGCAGGCCAGACCTAATCCTGCACACCTGTGCCTCCCTCCCCCCTCCAGTGTGGGTCTCATTCAGGTGTGGCATGGAATGTGAACTTGTCTGGGGCAAGACAGTTGGGGGAACACAGCATAAGGGAGTGGTCTGTGAGATGCTGCAGAGGTGCTCTGATGATGAATTGTCTAAAAACCTGTTGGAAGATGGAAAGCAGTTCATTGACCACTGGATAGCTCTCTGTTTCTCTTTCTGTCCTCTGCCCCTATTATTTAAAAAACAAAAACAAAAACAAAAACAAAAGCAAACAACAACAACAACAAAAAAACAACAGCAGCAAATCAGAGTTGCAAGTTACTATAGTTTTCTAACTGATATGGAATTCCTTGCACATCTCCCTAACCCCTAACCCTAAAAAGTGTCCATTCAATCTCTGTTTGAATTCCTAGACTGACAAGAAGCTTACTCCCTCTTAAATATAGCCATTCCACTATAATGTTATTTGCATTAATAATGACATCTAAGAGTTATTGGATAATTGCTGCATCTTAGAGTCTAGACTAATCGCTTTCATTTTATCCTCACAAGCAATTAATGAAGTTGATATACCTGTTTCTCAGATGAGAAAACTAAAATACAGGGTCATATATCCAGAAACTAGAGGGATTTGAATTTAAATTAATATTTGAAGGATTCCAAAGCTTTGTGCTTTAGACAACTGTATTCTGCCTACTCCATGATTCTCTCTCTCTCTCTCTTCTAAGATCTATATCTCTTACTCCAAGAGAGTTTTTATTCCCCTCACCTTCCCGGTGACCTTCTGTGTCTCACCCTTTGCAAATATGTTCCTTAAATTATCATGTCCTAAATTGTTTAGTTTACATTGTCTGATCACACATATTCTCTCCCTATTCTACTTCTATTAATTCATTCCAAAGCAAATACATTTTTTCTGAACTCCAAATGTATTATAGTCCGAAACATATTGAGTCAGCTGAAAGCCCTGAGCCTATTTCACTCATGCTGAGTTTAACTTCTGTTCTTCCCATCCTCTATACCTTTTTAAGTGAATAGTGGCAGGTGTTTCCATGTCTTCATGTGAAATTCCAACTCATTGGTTAGTTTTATCAATCCAGGTTATGGAAACCTCTTGAGATACTAGTATTTTCATGTAACATGTTTGATATGACCATCTATATAATGATGATTATAAAGAATGTAGACAAGAATATAGTCTCATGTACCAGAATCTGAAACTAACATGAGTCATACATTTCTTCTTCCAGATTAGCTAATACAAGGATACTGGGAACAGGGCACTGAAAGGAGATGTGCTTTGGGGAGAAGATTGGCTAAGAACACCATCAGTTTCCAGTGATGTGGTTGCTGGTGGTAAGAAGGGCAGAGGAAGACATTCTGGGCTCTGATCAAGAACTGCACACATCAGAGTGTCTATGGATACTGGCCCTGTTTATTTAATGCTAAGTATATTTTTAATTACTTTAAAAATTGAATAAACATTAATTCAGCTAGCAAACAATTAATAGCACCTATCAGGTAGGTGTCAAGAGGTGTTTTTTTTTTTTTAAATCAATTTATTTCACATTCACTGTCATAGCTGTTGCCCTGCCCTCATACAGCTCACAGTCTAATGAGAGGATAAAAGTAAATCCTCAAACTGTTAGTGATAAGTACTACAAAGTAACATACTTGGGTTTTTAGGGACAAGAGGACAGGTGAAATAACTAGATAATTACATAATGCTTCTCTAAAGGGATAACTTTTCAAGTGAGACTTGGAGGATATATAGTTTTATCTGGGCAAAGAATGGGGGAAAAAACAGATTGCTTCTGGTAGAATGCTTTGAGGAAAAAAAATGGAAATTTTAAGGAACTAAAAAAGGACCAAAATAGCTGAACGGCAGTGTATGAGGAGGCTGGTGAGTTGTAAGGTGTGAAATGCAGACAGGGCCAGGTCACATAGGGCTTTGCGTAAGGAGCTTGCATATTATTATAAGTCTAATGAGACTCTACAGAAGGGTTTAAGAATAAAAGATACAACTTAATTAGATTCATATTTAAAGAAGATAGTTTTGGCTGGGAGGTGGAAAGAAGTGAAAGAAGTTAGGAATGAAAATAAGGAGATCATTTAAAGGATGTTGCAGGGTCAGAGATCAAAGGAGAGCTAGTGACTGCTTACATTTGAGTCGTATCGTTGAAAAATCGGCAATACTGAGAGCTACTCTGCAGGTAGGTTCTATGGCACTTGGTTTTTGATTATATGTAAATGGTGAGCAAAATGTCAAAAATCAGAAAATGCCAATAATCACAGAGTTTTTTTTTTTTTTCCCCTCAAAGAAGTTATAGCCTTAGCTGGGTCAGGATAATGCTCACAAGTAAGAGATAAATGTGAAGAGGCCTGAGGAATGCAGAAGCCTAGTTTGTACCAGAGGATCTCAAGGCTTCACAAAGTTGGTGGTATCTGAAGCATGTCTTAATGTATGGCCATATTAGGATACAAAGATGCCAGAGGAAGCACAGTTACAACTGTACAGGTCCAGGAGTACTTTCACCACTGTGGAATTTTATGTGGCCATGTATCTGGTATGATATACCGAATGCCTACAGTATGTAAGGAATTGTATACATTTTAAAAAAAATTTTTTAATGTTTATTTTTGAGACAGACAGAGAGAGTGTGAGCAGGGGAGGGGCAGAGAGAGGGAAACACAGAATCTGAAGCAGGCTCCAGGCTCTGAGCAGTCAGCACAGAGCCCGATGCGGGGCTCGAACTCACAGACCGTGAGATCATGACCTGAGCCAAAGTCGGACGCTTAACCGACTGAGCCACCCAGGCGCCCCTTGTATACATTTTAATGCAACACTCAGTGTACAAGTAGATATTCGTTTTAACTCATTTACAGAAAATTCTAAAGTTTAAGGAAAATATTCAGTAGTGCATGACTGATAATAAATGATTGAGCCTGTTTTGAACCTAATTCTGCTGGAATTAAACATTCTGAATTCATAACTGTATCATCTGTCCCCCAGCATGCCTCAGTTTTCTTCAGAATACTTATACTATGTAACATAATATATAGTGCTTACTTGCTTTCATTTACCTCTACCACTAAAATTTTAAGCCCTCTAACGGCCAAATTTTTTCAGTTTTGTTTACCACTAGATAGATCGTCAGCACCTAGGTCGAGCCTATACTCAAAGTTACTCAGAGCAATGAGTCTGAAAAATGGATGCTTCCAAGCCCATTTTCCTCCTACAAACCAAGGTCTTCTATTAAATTCAAGTATATCAGTTTTTAATGTTATTGATCTGGTTTCACTAACTCAATTCATATTTGATATTATCCTGCTTTCTTTTTATTACGCACCAGTCAGTCAAAAATAATTCATTGACCCATATGCGAGGCTCCAGGGTGACTATGAAGACATACACGACAGGCTGTGCCCTCAGGGAGCATATGATATATTTGAAGACACATGACATAATCTTTTGAAAGGTTAAGTAACACTAACACAGTAATATAATCAATATCACAAGACTGCATTAAGACCAAATTGAAGTGCCAAAGAGAACAATAAGGATAATAAATATTATGGGAGATAAGAAGACATTATTGAGGATTGAGTTGATCTATTTTTGTTTCATAGAACAAATGGACTTTGACCAAGATATTAAAGACAGGTAAGATTTTCTTAAAAGAGAAGACATTAGGATATCTAAGTAGGAGCAGAAATATACAGATGAGCCTAAATAAATTGGAGGGACAATTATCTGGATCAGAGAATGGGGGAATACAGGTTTCTGGGATACTATGCCCCAACTGTGGGAACCGGAATTCATAAAATGAGGTTTCCAAAACCACCTCAATATTAAATCCTGACTTGGGATGACCTATAAGGTTTACTTTTGAACTACTTCTTTATGGTAAGTTAGGTGAAGACAATACCTCAATATCAAACACTAAGGGATAGGGGCAAGTTTTATTAAGGACACCTATAAGCCAAAGGTCAAAAAGGTCCTCTATTCTGTAAATATCATGAGAGAAGATTCTGGGGCATGAATGATCTGTTAGAAATATAATTGGTTTGAGTCTTGGGGCAAAGACCTTGTTCTCTTGCTACTATACAGTGTGAGAGCGGGGACAACTCTAAAGGAGAGCTTTCTTGCAGGCATTCTGGGGCCAATGCCAGCTGCACGGGTTGAGAATGGCAGCCCCCAGTACCTATGACCTTGATAAACTTAGATTTCAGTCACTGGGCAAAAGGTGTTTCCTGTTCTCTTGGAAAACTGGAATCAGGCATCTATTTCCAAGCAATCTGAGTCTTTAGTCATAGCCCCCAAAGCAATCCTACATATCTCTCGTGAATGTGTTGATGAATTGAGCATATCAGGCACGCTCTATTGATTTAAAAGAATATTGATTGATGCATTTCTTTACTCAAAAATGTGTATGCTGTACTTCAGTTTAAAAGCATCGTAACCACTATATGACAAACACTAATACAGGCATTAGGTACACATCAGTGAGCAAAGTAGGGCCACTGGTCAGGGATGATGGGAGGGGGGGTATCAAACAATGTGATGAGGGGCATGAAAGGTTCAAGCACTGGACACTGTGGAAGGTTGAGGAAGGGCACCTAAACTATAGTGACATCTAAACCAAAATGTTAAGAGGAGCCAGAGATGGACTACGGGAAGAGAGGACTTTCCAGGTAAAGAAATTGGCATGAGCAAAGGTCCAGAGGTGAGGAGAACAGAGCCCATTCACATGGCTGCAAGTGACTCCGTATGGGAGGAGCGTAGGGAGAGATGAAAAAGTAAACAGGGCCCAGATCAGAAAATGTTCAGGTTATGCTAGGAAATCTGACCACTATCCTAAGGATACCCTTAGGAAACCTTATCCCTAGGAAACCCTCGAAGGGTTTTAATCAGGAGAAGAGCATGGTCAGATTATGTTTTTAAGGGGCTGCCTAACAACACTCTCCAATAAAAATATAATGTGAATGAAAATGTGAGTGACATTTGTAATTTTAAATGTTCTAGTAGCATTTTTTAAAAAAGGAGGTAGAGGGGCGCCTGGGTGGTGCAGTCGGTTAAGCGTCCGACTTCAGCCAGGTCACGATCTCGCGGTCCGTGAGTTCGAGCCCCGCGTCAGGCTCTGGGCTGATGGCTCAGAGCCTGGAGCCTGTTTCCGATTCTGTGTCTCCCTCTCTCTCTGCCCCTCCCCCGTTCATGCTCTGTCTCTCTCTGTCCCAAAAATAAATAAACGTTGAAAAAAAATTATTTAAAAAAGGAGGTACATTAAAATAATTTTAATGTATTTCACATAATACAATATATCTAAAATTTAATGTTTCAACATGAAATCAACACAAACATTATTAAGGAGGTAATTCACATGCTTTTGTTTGCACTAGGGCTTCAGTATTCAATGTGCTTTTTACACTTACTTCCCATCTCAAATTCAACTAACCATTCTCAAGTGCTCAATGAATGGACACATGAGGCTAGAGGCTACTATAGGAGTGCAGGCCTATAGGGTGATGGATTGAAATGAGTTTGGGGTGCAGAAGGGCTAACGGTGGGGTAGGGACAAGACCTGAAGGAACTGGGGAACATAATGCTTATTGTGGGAAAGACTCAGGCACGAGTGTGTGTACATGGAGTTGATCCTGGGCCACAGACCCAGCTGGGAGGAAGCAAGCAGTTCGGTAGAACTAAGCATTGGACAGGAACTGAAACCAACAAGATACTTTTGTAATATCCACTGAAATCTGCCTCCAGAAGGCCCCATATCATTGTGTTTGATCCTGAGTAAATTTCATCTTCTTGGAATGCTGTCACAGCAAGGAAAGGGGTTAAAGGAGCAGGAGTTAGTCATGGAGGCAGGCAGGCAGGCAGGCAGTAGCCAGGTACAGTGAGAGCCAGGCAGAGGACTGGGGCTCAGGGCAGATCTTTACACTCTGGAAGGGAAAGTATGGCAAGATGACACCAGGGAATTATCTAGAAAGGAAAGGGAAGGCAAGGTGAGGAGAAGAATTAAAAAATATAAAGTCTGAGTACTTATCATGTGCCAAATAATGCAACCAAATATAACCAGACAGATCACAAAGTCCTATGCAGAGATATATGTAAAACCACTGTAATCTCCCCCATCATCATATTACAGTTATGGGTCCCCACTGTATTCCAGCTGTAGTCAGGGATAATCAAATCTGAAATCCACCAGGCTGACTGCCCTCACATTGCTGAAGTGCAAATTCTTACTTCACAGGCCCCTGATGTTTTCAAACCCATCCTTTCTGTGAAGGGAGAAAGCAAATACTACCCTCCCTCTGTGTTAGTTTGAGTTAGAGGGGAACACGCAGCAAGATCATGCAGCTGGAGGAGTTGGAGCCTAATGCAACAGCTCCTAGTTGGTGAGCACAGCCCTTCCTTCCCAGGTACACACATGCTAACAAGGGGCCTGGGTAGGGACAGGTTTAGTTGACAGCCCCACACCTCTCCAACTCACCTTCAGATCCTATTGCCCAAGCTGGTTAAACTTTCTGGATTCTTCTCTGATGGAGAGAAAGGAAAACTCTCTCTCAGGAGACATACAGGCCCCTCCCAGTGATTTACCTGTTTTAGGTGTGCTCTTTTCCCAATGCCCACAGAGAACCCCCAGCTTTCATGCTAATCCCTGGATCCAAATAGATGCTGAGTGGATAGAAACTTAAGTAGGACCCTAAGTTCCACATGCCAGAAAAGTTTTAACCTCAGTTCCGCTCTAATCAGAATGCCTGAATGCATTTTTATTCTTTTCCTTCCACCTTTTTAAAAAAATGTTTTATTTATTTTTGAGAAAGAGAGAAAGAGAGAGAGAGAGACAGAGAACAGGGGAGGGACAGAGAGAGAGGGAGACACAAAATCTGAAGCAGGCTCCAGGCTCTGAGCTAGCTGTAGGCAGAGAGCCTGACACGAAGCTCGAACCCACGAGCCACGAGATCACGACCCGCCAAAGTCGATGCTTAACCAACTGAGCCACCCAGGTACCCCTCCATCCACCTTTTCATTTTATGGATGGGAAACCAAGGTATGGGACTGTCAAGTAACATGTCTGACATAGGAATGTGACACAGCCAGGATTCACACTGAAGTCTGCTCACTCCATAGTCCATTATTTTCCTCTTGGACAACTCTGCCTTGCTATTCGTATGGAATAAATCAAGGATCCAGCCAGCAGAGTGGGGCACACCACAGTTATAAAGTCCAAGGCTTAGGATTAAAACTGAGCTTCAAGGTCAAGGGAAAGACAAACTGAAGAAGGGACTGAATTCTGCATGTTAGAGTCTACAGTAAGAATTCTACAACCATCCTTCTACCATCCCATGATATTTAGAAGGATCATGATTTAGTAGCATGATGGTTACAATCTCAGCTGGCCTTCAAAGCTGGACTCTGAGTTTGAGTCCTGACTTGCAGGCTGTGTGGCTTGAGGTCAATTACTCAATCTCTTTGTGCTTCAGTTTCCTCATCTGCAAATATGGAAAAAAGAGCACCCAACTTCATAGAGTTGATCAGAATGAATACTCATTAAAGTTTATTTTTACAATGCCTAATGCCTCTGCAGTGCAACTCGGACATTAACTAGCTGGGGTTACTGCAGACTCACAGGCTGAGAGCAGTCTTCCAAGCCTGCGCTCACTGCGGACACCACCCTCAAGCCCAGGTGTTCCTAAGCCACTTACCCTTCTGACCAATTGGCCACAAATTCAAGAGTTTCCACTCTTGTGGAAGTTCAATAATTCTCTAGAACAACTCACAGAACTCAGGAAGGCACTATACTATGATTACAGTTTTGTTATAAAGGGTACAAGTGAGGGCAATCAAATAAAGAGAACATAGGATGAGGTCTGAGAGGGTCCCAAATGCAAAGCTCCTATGTCCTCAGGATGCATCTCCATCCTGGCAAATCATTGTGTACCTGCAACCTGGAAGTGCACGTGTTGCTGACCTGGAATGGCCAGCCCCTATCCTAAGTCTGCCTTGGAACCCCTTATAAAATTTCATTCTAAGTAGCATAAGGTCAGTTGTGGTCTGAGAAGTCCACCAGGAATAAATTCCAGTGGTTTAGAGGCTCTCTCCCAAGAACCAGAAACAAAGACCAAAAAAGTCTTTATAATACAACAATCTGGTATACATTTATATAGATAAATGCTATATGAATATTAATATATACCAAGGGTTGGCAAACACTTTCTGTAAAGGCCCAAACAGTAAATACTTTAGGCTTTATAGCCACAGAGTGTGACATTCTTGACTTTTCCTTTTTTTATAGCTCTATAAAATGTAACACTCATTCTTAGCTCAAGGACCATATGAAACAGGTCATGGGCAGGCTGGCCCACCGCCATAGTTGGCTGATCCCTGATATATACCATTGTTAATGTAGGCGACTAATGGATACCATATAATAAGTACTTCTATTATTATTGCACTGGTGTTGTTGCTGTCATCATCATTATCATAATTATCACTGAAGCAGGGGTAGGTTTTCAAACAACATGGCAGAGAAGATTGAGGAATTTAGCCAACAACTCATTTCAACTGTAGAATTCTTTGTCATTGTAGAAGACTGGTACCATTCCACTCACATGGAACTCTGCGTCATATTTTGACAGACTAACCCAGCTGTAGTTTGGAAATAAGATGTGTAAAGAGAAATCATTGCTGTTGTACGCATTGTCTGACATTTTATTTCTTGTTCTATTGTATTGGTTCACTGGGTAACTTTGTCTAAAAGGGAATTGCATTCTGAAAGTGCTGTCTGTATTGTCAAAAAATAATTTTTAAATCCTCTGATTACCACTTTGGTTGAGAGGTCTTCTCTTCTGTCTTTGTCATCTCCCAGGTTGCCCTCTTTGCACTCACAGTTTCCTCCCTAAAGAATGCTCCATTCTCCACTTTGCTCAGGTGAAAGGGGAAATAACCATGAATTAGGTGCCAGCGTTTCACTCCTGTAATTCCCTGGGCTGGAACTGGTGCAATAGGAATATTAGCAATTGCTTACCTTAAGGATCATATAAATTAGCATTAATAATGAAGAGGGAGAAAAGCAATGGTCTTTGAGATTCAGGGACTGCTCAAAATTTTGGCATGGGGCTCTTTGCAATATTGACTAATGAGCAAGAACTGGGGAAATCATTTTAAAGATTTAAACCACTTGTTTTTTAATTCATGTGAGCATCGGTCTCATTTCATTCTTAAATATTTGCCCTCCTTCCCAGAAGCAAGATTTGCTTCAGGAGTGGACAAATTATGTGGCATTTGTCTAAAATGATAGGTCTAATTATGGCTCTAAAATTCTGAAATATTTTTGGGCTCCCACTAAAAAGTCAAATGCAAATAATTCATAATGATTTCAAAATTGATTTGAGGTCCCATTCCTCTATGCTGAGCCTGAGAGAGAAGGATCAAATACTAAGCAAAAAAGGGATAAAAAAGACTTTCTCTTTTCGAGTACCTTCTGAGCTTCTTGGGAGTTGGACAAGAGTTTGAGAGAACAGAGAAGGCAATACAAAAGATAGAGGACATTCAGTAAACAGAGACATGTACACACAAAATGGGTCAGGATGATTCTGTCAAGCAAGAAAAACATAGATAAAACCTAAAAATACATATTTCTAGAATCTTTATACTTTGTAAATGTAACTTTAAAATATGTTCAAGGCAAGGGTGCCTGGGTGGCCCAGCTGGTTAAGCTGACACTTATGATTTCAGCTCAGGTTGTGATCTCACAGTTCACGGGACCAAGCCTGGTGTCAGGCTCCACGCTGAGTGTGAAGGCTGCTTGGGATTCTCTCTCTCCCTCTCTCTCTGCCCCTCCCTTATTCATGCACGTGCACGCTCTCTCAAAAATAAACATTAAAAAAATATATGTTCGAGGTGGCTGGGTAGCTCAGTTGGTTAAGTGTTCAACTTCAGCTCAGGTCATGATCTCGCAGTTTGTGGGCTCAAGCCCCGCATCGGGCTCTGTGCTGACAGCTCTCAGAGCCTGGAGCCTGCTTTGGATTCTGTGTCACCCTCTCTCTCTCTCTCAAAAATAAAACATTAAAAAATTACATATATATATATATATATATACACACATATATACATATATGTATATACACACACAGATATATACACAGATATACACACAGTTTTATATATAATTATATAAATGCAGGTGGGCCTCCCTTAACCCAAAACGTGCTTCTGCAGAAATGAGAGTAACCACCATTTGATGTCACATCACATGATCACTGTGTCAAGACCTCACATGCTGAACCTTGTGGTGATACTTTCTGTAAAGCAAATGAGTATTTTAAAATTTAAAGCATCAGCTCTGCAGTTTCTGTCATTTGTAAGAATAACTTTCTGTGAAGAAGAGGTTGCTTAACCTGAGAAGTAGCTGGGCACTTATCACTGAGGGCAAAGTAGCTAATGTTATTATGGGGATAGAGCCAGGCATGGAGTTGTGGGTGTGGGTGGTAGTTACATCAGAGGCAATTGGGAGCAAGGAGGCTTTCTCAAATCTCTGTGTCTTTACACAGGCTGTTTCTTCTACGTGGAAACTGTTTCCTCTGCATTGACCCAACCTGTAATGTTCAACATAAGCACATCCTTTAAGACGTCTTTCAAGCAATACTACTCTTGCAAGGCATTTCCTGCAGCCTCCAGTTTGATTTATGTGTCCACCTCTCCTTTCTACTTTTTGCTAGTAACCAGTCCATACCCCTGTCCTAGTGCTTATCACTGTATCATGCATGTTGATTTCCTCATCTATTTCTTTCCCCAGCCTGCTTCAATGATTTTAACTAAATGTGCTATATAGTCAATGCATAATGAATGTTAGATGAATTAATGAATTAATGGACTAATGAAGCGTTGGATAGATGAAGACAGTCTTTTACTACCTCAGGTAGTAGTCTGAATCCTGGTAATATGAAAACATTTCACTAAAGAGTCCATGCATGTACCAGGGAAAATCTAGGTTGTATGTGTTCCCAGGGGAATTGATAACCATACATCTGAAGTTGTGTTTTGGACAAACTGAACAGTGCTAGAAGAGTTTATATACATCGCTTCTGCACCTTTCCTATCTCTTTAGTCCCTCCATAAAATTTCTTACAATGCAGGCCCTCTTTACTTTGTCAATGTCTACTTCTCCCCCTGGCTTCCAGGAGAGTTTTATTTGTGTGAGTGAATATCATAATGTTGTGAAGTTAGTTTTTAAAAGTTTAGGTCGCAGGAGTTTCTTGACCTCCTGAAGCCAATTTGCAGACTCCCAGAGTTCTAGGTATTAAATAAAGAACACTGTAATATTTTTAAAATTATTAGATTTTTTCCACTGAGATTTTTAAAAACTATGTATTTACATTATATATATATATATTTTTAATACACATACACACACATATATCTCCCATTTTTTCATGAACAGAGAAAATCAGTACCTATTTGCTGAAATAAAATTATAGCAACAATGACCTAGTAGTGGAAGATGATGGAGTCAACCTTAGGGATAATTCAAATGTCAAAACCAGGCTGATCACATAATTGAGTTAATCCTGGGTAAAAGAAAGGCAAAAAATGATAGCTGATGTTTGTATAAATCTATTTTTATAAATATTGGATACTGGTGGGAAAGTGTTCTTTAAAAATTTTTTTTAGTGTTTATTATTTATTTTTGAGAGAAAGAGGAAGAGACAGAGCATGAACGGGGGAAAGGGGAGAGAGAGAGAGGGAGACACACAATTTGAAGCAGGCTCCAGGCTCTGAGCTGTCAGCACAGAGCCCGACGCGGGGCTCCAACTCACAAACCATGAGATCATGACTTGAGCTGAAGCTGGATGCTTAATGAACTGAGCCACCCAGGAGACCCGACAGGAAAGTGTTCTTAAATAAACCAATTTAAATCTAATACTTGTCTTCAATGAGCCTCAGTTGTCTTCTCTATAAAATGGGAACAAACTCCTTTGCCTTGAATACCTAACAGACTTAGGTGAGATCCAATAATGAAAGTGAAATCATATTGTAAACTGCTAGATGCTACCAAGGCTGGTAGAATTTACTGAATTAAGTTCCTGTTCTCTGCCAAGAAAACAATAACTGAAATCGTATTCATGTAATAATAGATGTCTGCTGTGTTCATGTAATAGTAGATGCCAGGGGGCTCACAAACAATATTGTTCCCAATGCCGGACATGGGATGCAGGGCCTGTCTGATAAAATTAATGAAATCACCAACATGGAATGAAATGCTTACAGAGGTGCTGATAGAGATGTGGTAAAGGACCTGCTTTTCATTACTTTGGTGATGTAGATAGAGAGCAGAGGAATTAAGCCTGCTTCCAACTCCTTCTTGGGCCCTAAAGACACTGAGTAGCTTTGAGCATGCAGTTTCTACAGCAGGAAGAAATCTAATAAGAAAAAAACAAAAAAACAAAAAACAAACCTGGAGAAAATCCTCCAAGTTTCCACTCTCTAAATTGGGAAAGTAGGAGGAGGTCAGAGGACACCACTGAGATTCTGATTAAAGTTATGAATGATATCCACCCCCTCTAAGGGTTCTGCACCCACTTCTACCATAGGGAGGGTTTCCACACCAACTAGCAACGCTCTCACACCAGCTGGGTGTCCTATAGTTAAACTCAATTCTGGCACTACCTACTTGCGGACATCATCAGGACCCCCAGGTTAAGGGCTCAGTTGTATAAGACCACGCACGCCCCTCTCCTCTCACTTCAGAGGCTGATCGCAAGTCCATATTGTACCTAAGTTTCTGACCAACTGGCTATGGCTCATAAGTTTCAATGACCCCTTTCTTGTGTTTGATTAATTTACTAGAGCAGCTCACAGAACTCAAAAAAACATTTTACTTACTAAATTTTGTATTATTACAAAAAGGTATAACTCATGGGGTGCCTGGGTGGTGCAGTCAGTTAAGCGTCCGACTTCGGCTCAGGTGTTGGTCTCTTGGCTCGTGGGTTGGAGCCCTGCATTGGGCTCTGTGCTGACAGCTTGGAGCCTGGTGCCTGCTTCACTTCTGTGTCTCCCTCTCTCTCTGACCCTCCCCCACTCATGTTATCTCTCTCTCTCTCAAAAATAAATAAACACTTAGGGGCACCTGAGTGGCTCAGTCAGTTGAACCTCTGACTTTGGCTCAGGTCATGATCTCACGGTTCGTGAGTTTGGGCCCCGCATCGGGCTCTGTGCTGACAGCTCAGAGCCTGGAGCCTGCTTCAGATTCTGTGTCTCCCTCTCTCTCTGCCCCTCCCCACACATGCTCTGTCTCTGTCTGCCTCTCAAAAATAAAGAAAATTTAAAAAATTAAAAAAAAAAAAGATGTAACCCAGAAACAGCCAGATGGAAGAGATGCATAGGGGAAGGTATGGGGAAGGGACATGAAGCTTCAATGTCCTCTTTGAATGAACTACTCTTCCCAAATCTCTACATGTTCACCAGCCTAGAAGCTCTCAGGACCCCACTCTTTTGGATTTTTATGGTGGCTTCATTATATAGGCACGGTTGATTAAATCATCACCTTTGGTGATTAATTTGACCTACAACCCCTCTCTCCTCCCCAGAGGTTGGGGGTTGGGACTAAAAGTTCCAACCCTCTAGGGGCGCCTGGGTGGCGCAGTCGGTTAAGCGTCCGACTTCAGCCAGGTCACGATCTCGCGGTCCGTGGGTTCGAGCCCCGCGTCGGGCTCTGGGCTGATGGCTCAGAGCCTGGAGCCTGTTTCCGATTCTGTGTCTCCCTCTCTCTCTGCCCCTCCCCCGTTCATGCTCTGTCTCTCTCTGTCCCAAAAATAAATAAAAAACGTTGAAAAAAAAAGTTCCAACCCTCTAATCATCTGGTTGGCTCCCCTGACAACCAACTCCCATCCTTAGGTGCTTCCCAAAAGTCATCTCAATAACATGGCAAGAAACACCTTGATCACTACCATCAATTAGGAAGTCCCAAGGGTTTTAGCAGCTCTGTGCCAGAAATGGGGACAAAGACCAAATATGTATTTCTGATTATAAACCAAAATATCACAGCTCAAAAGGAATCATCATATGCATACATTTTTCATAGATTTTCAGGCTTTTCTAGATTCCTTAGGGTCTCTGAAGTCCAGGTTAGTAGTCCCTAAATTCTATTATAACTAGTTTTCACTTCTGATGAATGAAAGCCACACTATATTGAGTGATTCCTATATACTAATATACTACCCTATACCATGCACTATATCTCATACAATTCTCACAACAGCGCTAATTGGTAGGGCCTATAATTCCTTCAAATTGCATAGGAGATTGAGGCTCAAAGCAATACAATGATTTATGCAAGATCACACAATTAAAAAGCTGGGAACTGAACCAGAACTAGCTGTTTCCAAAGTGAACAAGGCAGAGCTGAGGTATGTCTGAGATGACTTTAGAAATCCATGTTGCTTCTATTCAGAGTGAGCCTAAGTGTTCCTCCTATGGGGAATGAACAGTGGAGGATGAAGCCTAAGGCCTGAGCCCTGCCCTTGCTCTCTTTTTCCTCAGCCATGGAAAGAGCTCAGGAACACAAGTGGCTTGATTAGCTGTGTCTCTCTGGGGATGTGTGACAGCCCATAGGGTTGTGACTGTGGGGTTGGGAGTAACAAAGCAGTCGACCTCTGAATGTGGAGGGGGCATCCCCTGTGTCTCTGAGGGGCCCGCAGGGTGCAGGTGGCACTAATTTCACAGGAAAGCAAGGTGTTTGCCAAAGGAAGGACAGATGGTTCCAGTCACCAGTTATTTATTTCTATAATTAGCTGCATGCTGCGATCTCAGATCATGGAGAAATTACTACTTCCTATGGAATTCCTCCCATTATTAGGGAAGAAATGGGAACTGGAAGCCAAGGAGAGGATATTTGTGGGATGGTGACTCCCCAAATCTCTGAGCTTTCAGTTGTACTGGGAAGGAGAACATGGTCTAGAGTAATAATCTGAATCAGCTAAAAGGATTGAGTTTTAAATCCAATTGTACCATGGTCCTGTGTTTTCACAAATTAATCCTTTCTGAGTTTCATGTTCTTCATCCAGCAGAGAGGGAAATTTTGAAAAGGAAGTTTGACCACGGATGTGACAGACTCCTGTTGGCTACATGATTGGGCCCATGAAACATATTAAGACAAAAAACAAACAAGCAAACAAAAAGATTCCAGAATCAAGTATATCAACAAACAGATGTGAATCTCAGTCAGTCAAGGGATCCTACTTAGTAGCTAACTAGCTCTGAACAAGCGACTTCAAATCACTCTCTCTGTAAATGGAATAACTATGTCCGCCTAGCTGAGGTGTTATGAGAATTGAATGAAAATATACATGCAATATTCCTAGACCAGCTGTTGGTATAAAGTAGGCACTCAATAAATGGACATCAATTTTATTATTTTAATTCAGTGGAGAAGACAGAGATCTAAAAACAAAATATTAATCTACTGTGACACAGAATAAGTCTCATGCTGAAGTGAACTAGAGGCAATTCATCTAAGATTACTGAGGATCAGGAAGGAGTCCACTGATAGACCACTGATAGCATTCTGTGGTCCACTTTGAACAACAGGTGTGGTTCTCTAGACATTCTCTTGTAATGATGCAGATTTCTGTGATCAGCCTTGTGGACTGCTATTCTGACCCAAACTATCATCCCTTTCAGTATAATCTGGCCTTGCATTCTGCTTTAGAAGTGAGATTAGAATTTAGAACATGTTAGTGTCTATACTTCTGATATTCTCCTTGTAATTAGCACCTTGCACATCATCAAATAACAAGGTTTATACATGTGGAGATAAACTGAATCAAAAAGAACCACGCTTTTTATGTAAGCCAAGAAAGAGAAACAGACTCACAAGACAGCCAGCTCCTGTCTGCCCACTTATTTGTGTATCTTAATTGATATTTTCAAGTCCGTTTTCCTCTAAAGAGCTTCAGGCCCTCCGCATGTATTTGTTGCAAAACCTCTTAATGACTGTGTGGTGCAAGAAAATAGTCCTAGTAATATAATAGCACATTATTTGTGTGTGGTATTCCACCACACCATGTATCTTTTCTTGCTCAATCACAACAACCCAACAAAGTGGGGGTAGGTAGAGTGAGAAGAAAATTAAGATAATATAGATTATACCTCAAACTCGCCATGACTACGATTTAGCCACTCCTCTCCCTCAAAAATCCGATGACCCCTACCTCGGTTAATGGAATTCTCATCTATACACTTGGGCAAGCAATGCATTTACAGTCTTCTCTGATACCTGCCTTTCCACCTATAATCACTCTGGGTACAGTTTGTAAAATGCATTAAGAGGGAGGAGAAAGCAAATGGCGTTGGTGTGCAGATAAAATAGAGAGATATTGCAAAAGTCTCAACAAAGTGTGATGGTGGCTTGGCTTTAGGATATTGGTGATGGAGATGAACAGAAGCATAACTGGAAGATATTTACAAAGAGTTCATGGTTTTGCATAAAGTCTCAAAGCTAGGATAGGACAGAACTTAGGGATGTAACTTTAGCCCTTCGAAACCATTTCGAGGACAGTTTCTTCTCTCTTGCCATTCAAAGGCATGCCTTTTAAGTGGAGGAACACTGACCAGAGGCTTTGATTTCCAAGTGTTTTATATGTAAAATGAAGCTAATAATGCCACATAACTCATACAGCCAATTAGATAACACACACAGATGTTTAGCACTTTGCTCCACACATGATGAAACTTCTAGGAATGTTTGCATGCAAGTTTTTTTCTATGCTGCTGTATCTTACAACAATAATTAACATACGTTAAAAAGAGAAAGCAACAGAGGGAAAATTAGAACTGTCAGGTTCCTACTGTCCTTTTGTGTCTGCCCTATGCTTTCCCTCATTTTACTAAAGCCAGAACCCAGCCAAACTGAGTCTTCAGTCACCGCTTCCCACCTAACACAGATAAGAGGTTGTGAAAGGAATTTCACCGTCCAGTCTTATGTGTGTGTGTGTGTGTGTGTGTGTGTGTGTGTGTGTGTGTGTGTGTTTCAGATTAATTTTGTGAGAAAAGCAGAAGTTGCTGCCTTGATTTGTCCTTGGAAAGAGCCCTGCTCTTCTTGATTGAAGATGTATTTTTACAGCCTAAATGTGCAGGTCAAAGTAATTTTTTGACAGGTAAAATACTTAGCTGTGACTGCCCATGAATCTTCTTTCCCACCCCCCCAACATCCCCTTCCCTTCTCCTGTTAATATCTGTCTCATCTTACTGAAGCCTCATACCTGTCTATCATTGCCTCTCTCTGACCAGCCAGCACCTTCTTTGCGTCTACTCTCTGCACTCCTTGATTCTTATCCTGCTGAATGTGGAGTCTGGCTCTGAATTTGTTCTCAGGCCTTGACCTCTTAAGTCCTTGCCTCTTAAATCAAGATATGAGTACCTCCTGGGAGATTCAGGGGGGTGGTGTCAGAGTGGGGATCAAACTCCCAGGACACTTTACCAGCATGTCACATAATTTTAATTGAATAGTATTTAACTTAAAACATGTACATATCTTTTTTTTTTAATGCAATAAATTCAAACAAAATGCCAGGTCTACCATTTACCAGTTTTGTGACCTTGAGATATTTCTTACCCATGCAATTGAATATCTTATTCTGCAAAATATCTCTTAGAAGTAAATAAAATAAATGTGTGAAACACTGATCATGTTGCCTGGCACAGAGACTTGCTTAATAAGCACTGAATTCTCACTTAATCTTCAAGTTACAGATGAGTAAACTGAGATTCAGAGAGAATTATTTGCCCTAAATCAGAACTGACAAGTGACAGACCCGAGACTTGAACATCACCTGGAACCTGGCTAGTCTAATTCCCAAATCCACGACCTAGATCAAATCCAAATAAACACTATGCTTGGGTGGTAGACACTTTGGGTTATGCCCAACAACCCCCAAGACTATGATTTATGCCCACTGCCTTGGAGGGTATGTGGTCAAGATGATCTGATCTTTAATGCCATGCTTCCTGTTTTCTTGCACGAAGATTCTGGGTTGGTAAAACTAACCAATCAAACAAATGCTCTGTCAGTGTAGTTCATTCCTGAACGTGGCTTTTGCAAAGCTAACCCCTTCAAGCTTTAGTCCCATGTCCTTTCCTCTCGTTCTTCTTGTTCACCACTAGTCCCTTTGTAAGTCTCACCTCATCCCTCTATATTGCCACCCCCAGTTTCCTTTCTTGTTTCTTCTACTGATAAACCACACACACTGTTTTATCTCCTGCTGGCAGCTTCCTTGCTATTTTTCTTTCTGGAACACTCCCCTTCCCTGATGGTGCCACCAATTCCTCTGCCTCTCTAGCAAACTCTGACCTATACCCACACTTCCTATTTTACCATAATACTTCCTCTAGGAAGCCTTCTGTGATTTCTCCCTTCATCCTCACTACAGCCAACATAGAGGCAGAGGAAGAGTTAGGTGTGGTGCCTCTCTATGCTCTTATATCCCACCAAGTTCCTTAGTTCTAACAATTCTCCCTTTGTATTATGTCTGGTTACCAGTCCTTATCCTCAACTAGCTTCTTGAGCCCAGTGATTGCTTCTTGGATTCAGGCCAGTATCAAAACGCCTGACATAGTGGGTGCTCGATACATATTTCTCAACAAATGCTTTGAATATAATTACTTTGCTTGCCATGACAGGATTAAATGTGCAAGAATTTTGTTAGGAGAAATGCCTGTGAGAGAAGAAGGGCGTGGTAGTACAGGTATGCTCCGAGAGCCCTCAGACCAAGATACAAATTCAACTCTGAGTGAAGGCGAGGGAAGAAGAAGCATCCTAGATTGTGGGGCAGCTTAAGGGAGGTTCAGAAACAAAGACCTGTGTCTTCCAGGAATAGGCCTGCCTTAGCATGTCTTCTGTGCTCAGTCACTAGCTGGGGGCAGCCCTGGAAGCCTGGCCAGGAGAGGAATGCAGGGACAGATCTCAGAGCACAGCAGCTGGGGCCTCTGTCAGTCACCCTCCCTGCAGGTGGAGCTCTGTGGGGCACATGCTTATGGTGGCCACAAATACTAAACAGAGGTTGTTATCCACTTAGCCACCCTCCCCCTGATGATTCTTTCATTCATCAGTATTTGCTACTTCGGTCTTATGTACCAAGACTAACATCATAGACATATGGAAGTAAAGGGAAAAGTACTTGTCCTTAAAAAGTTTACATTCTAGCAGGACACAGACACATGCACAGATAGCTACAACGTACCTGTAAGTGTAAGATGGAGATAATAGAGTTCTATTGGAGCACAGGGGAGAGGTTACCTATGCCAGGTTTGAGGCAGATGGGGAGAACCAAAGAGGATATGGCATTTGTCCTTCAAGACTCTGGAATTCTGTAGAAGGTAGATGAGAACAAAAACTGTCCTGGGAGAGGGTAAGTGGAACCTCAACTAGTCTGAGCTCCCTGGAAGTTAAACCATGATGTGATAATCACAGGCACAGAGAGGGGACTCATAGTCAAGGTCCAGATTACAAAGGACCTAGTGTGAGCCACACCCTGAATTAGGGCTGGGGACACAGAGAGATCACATTGACCTGAGGCCTCAAGGAATTTACACTCTAAAGAGAGACACATGCAGGCAGCTCCATTAATAGATAACAGCAACATAATATCCTAAAAATAGAGGAGGCAATGATACTCTTGTGGAGGGTACTGACCCTCACCCCTCAAATTTTATGTTGTTATTGATGTCCCTTTTGGAGAATTTGAAGGCTGATATCAAGTCTTCATTTATAGAGAGGGGGAAAGAAACAGATGTAGAGGCCAAATATCTTTCAAGGGAACCCAAAAGCATTTGGCAACATTTAAATCAGATCATGCCATTCCAGATGTAAACTCATCATGTATAGAAAGACATTTGAGCTCCTAAACCTGACATTTATAGCCATATGTGACCTGCCCCTTGGCTATCACTCTACCTCATCTCATGTAATTCTGTGTTCCAGCCACACTGAACCTCCCAGTACCTCAAACACACCATAGTCCTTCTGACTCTAGAAAGCTGGCTATGGGTGTTGCCTCTACCTAGGATGCACATTCTCCCAGAACTTTGCAGAGTAGACTCCTTAACATTAGGACCTCAGCTTAAATACAGCCTGTCTATGACCATACAATGGAGTGGCCGACCAGTTTCTTTCATTTTGTCAGCCCAATGTATTTGACCATAGCACATATTACTACCTGGCAGCATATCTTTTTAAAACAAAATTTTTTGTGTGTATTTGATTATTGTCCACTCCCTCCAAACATAATTACCTTGAAAATCTCATCTGCCTCGTTCGCAGGTATACCTGCAGCATCTCAAATATCAGTCATCAACATGTATTTACTGAATGGATAAAGAACAAATATGAGAAAGAATAAATAGAGAACTGTCCTCATTTTCCATGTCCTCTGCTTTTTCACGCTGTTTCTATGGGCTGCAGGGAGGAGAAAAGCAATCACCAAAGGGCACACATGCTCCTGAGAAAAAGCACTCTTTGAAAAATGAAGTGTTCCTTGTCATTAGCTTTCAGTCAAGCATCACATCAGGGAACTTTTGCATCAGGTGCTGTGATTGGACCTTGAGGGGCCTGTGATGCGGACCTGGCCCTCCTGTGAGCTGGAACAGATGGTTCCTTCGCACACATCTAAATAAAGCTGTAATGGTGTTGGCCTGCAAACACAGCACAGGCAAACCTTCCTTTACAAAAGAGAAGGTGTTTCTTGGGCATTCTGTGAAAATCAATATGTACAGTGCCACTGATTTTCATTTTGAACAGTTTATCTTCTTTTAGGACATCTCATCAATGGGCTGCCGGTCTTTCTAGTTTAGTCTAATACTAGCTAGCCCCCAGAATATCTTCCCTCTTCCACCCCCACCAAGATATCCTGTATACCCTTATCAGGGTTATCATCACAGAGCATCACTCCCATAATGCACCCCTCTCCCTCAATATCTGAGTAATGAGTCGCCTTCGATTATCTGATCAAGATAGAGAATCACAACATGACTATAATTAGGCTGTTCTCTGATTAGTGAGTTGATGGCATAACCATAGCTGATGCCTTACAGTATAGGAAACATCTCGAAGACAGAAGACAGTTGATTGTTTAGGAAGAAAGCCTACCAAGAAAGCAATAGGATTTTGCGTGCGCGTATACACACACACACACACACACACACACACACACATACAAAGAAGACGGCAGTGAACAATTTTATGATGTACGAAAATAAAGGGAGGATGGTTGTTCTCTCTCCCAGCCACTCAAGTTGTGGAGATTCAGAGTATCTGAATAATTTGCAGTGTCCTCAAGGAACCAAGAACACAGGTGAGGATGTGTTAGTATTCTCCAAGTTTGTTTCATTCCCTTTCCTCCTCACCGACTTGTGAGAGGAGCTTTGGGACCATGTCTACATTCACCACCATTATATCCCAATCATTAAGCAGAGAGTGTAGGGCTTAACAAAGGTTTTTGAAATAATAAGCAGATGAACAATGGGGGTGATGCTCTAGTGAGGATTCAGAGTTGAAGAGAGATCAATACTACTACATCAAGGAACACAACTTGGAGGGCTACTGGGGAGAAAGCAGCTAGGAGATGCCCACCTTTCCCAGCACTGAGCATGCATAAAGGCCTTCCAGAGGTGAGACACAGGGACACAGAGATTCTTAGGTTTAATATTGCACTAGTTGGAAATGCCGTTTATGGATGTTTTGGTTTTTAGCTGTTTGGTTAGGATTTTATAAAGACCTCATGGTTGTCTATATTTATACCCACAGATGCTACAGAACAGTGTGTAGAGGTGAGTGGGCTTTGGACATAAGGATTAAAACGTTATTTCATGGCAAATCCCATGTGTAGGGAATTTGTGGATAAATACAGACCCACACATGAGAAAAGGGAAAGAGCAACTGCTCTATTTAGTTGCTATTATATGCCACGCCCTGAGGAATGGGCTACATCCCTCAATCTCAGGCAATTCTCACAGCAAATTGAGGAAGTAGGTGTTTTTTTTTGTTTTGTTTTGTTTTGTTTTTTGCTATTTTTCAAAAGAGAAATTTGAAATTCAGAGAAGTAAAATAGCTCTTCCATAAATAACATATCCAGGTTAGACCTGAGACTAGAATGCAGGTTTTCTTATTCCAGAGAAGTATTTTCCATCTCAACGTTATCCCTAAAACACATTACCAAAAGTGGAATATAATCTTCCTTTCACCACTACTTATATAAGTATTTTATGGCTTGTACTGGCCCTGATTTTCCTGTTTCCCAAGACCTATCCAAGGACACTTGGAAACAAGGACAGCAAGTATCATATACATGTGCCATTTCTCCTACCTGCATGACAGATACCACCGATTAAGAAGTTATAGAGTCTTTCCCTTTGCATTCAGATGCAGCCCCAGAATCCTTCATAGCATATCGAGCTCCAAGTTCAATAGCAATTAAGAATTTGCACACCTATATAAAATGTATTTGGTGTCCTTGTGTAGGTATTCCTCAGGAGACTGTGAGTGCATTAGGAAAGGGAGCAGATTGGAACTTAGAAAGCCTACACTTCACCACACACTGCCACTCCTGACTGACTGGTCAAGCCATTCAGTTGTTCTCTGAACCCCAATTTTCCCATTTTTAAAAGGAAAGCTTGAGACTAACTCAACTCTAAGTTCTTTTTCCCACTAATACTGTGGAAGTGACGGAGGTAGTTGCAGAAATTTACCAGTCCTACACTATACCAGAAGTCTAGCTAACCTGATAAATTAATTACTGCCAAAGGTTTAACAAGTTCTTTTATTCTATGTGTTAATTCCATTAGGTAACATTCTTGTATTTCAAAAAAGTTTTCACAGATATAGTGCTTGTACCCAAAAGATGAACTCTGAAGGTAGAATTTCACCATTTGTGGAGAGTGATGCTCTGTAGCCAGGGTGCATGGTTCTTTCACTCTTCTTTCAAACATAAATTACTGAGAAGAAGGGAGGGAGGCTTCAGGACTGGGGACAGGGGAATGCCAGTTCCTTATCATGTTTCATCATGTAAGCAAGAATGAAATGGATTCTGTTGACCTTCCTTAATAGATAGAATTTTGGCTCTAATGATCACTTCTTAATCCAAGAGTAAGGTGACTTTTCATACATAGATAAAGGCAGATCTCATTTAAGGAGATCTGTAGACAGAGATAAAGAGTATCAGCAGGGCCTTGCCCACTTGTAAGTCCAAGCCCCAGGATCAGCATTTATCTGCCCTCTTTAGAGTCCTCAATTGCTTCTTGTCCCTTGGGAGATATTTAGGTACTTCCAGACCTACATGTCCAATACAGCAGCCAGTGGACACATGTGGCTATTTAAACTAATTAAAACTTAAAAACTTAGTTTCTCAATCACTTTAGCTATATTGCAAATGCTCAATAGCTAGTGGCTAGTGTCCATCTTATTGGATGGCACAGAGAGAGAAAAATCCCATCAGAACAGAAAGTTCTGTTGGACAGTGCTATTCTACATAAAGACATATTTATGATACTCTGGAACATGAAAATTCTGACAATGCTCTTTGTGTTGGCAATACAAGAGGTTTTCTTCCCCTCCAAGCTCCTGCTTTTCAGTGCTAGCTAAGCATCGTATGGGCTGTGTAGTATGGAGGCAAGATATTTTTGTTCCACTTCATCCTTGCTCATTCTCAACATACATTACACAGTGAGATGTAAGAAGTCCTAAATATTTCACCTATAGATTAATCTTAAAAATGATGCCCTTGTGGGGCGCATGGGTGGCTCAGTTGGTTGAGCGTCTGACTTCAACTCAGGTCATGATCTCATGGTTTGTGGGTTTGAGCCCCGCATTGGGCTCTGTGCTGACAGCTCGGAGCCTGGAGCCTGCTTTGGACTCTGTGTCTCCCTCTCTTTCTGCCCCTCCCCTGCTCACACTCTCTCTCTCAAAACTAAATTAAAAAAAAAAAAATGATGCCCTTGTTCTGATTATATAGTCCTGAAGGAACTATACTGTTGATTAGAGTTTTGCTCCAAATACTATTATTTCTATCAATTATCAATAAGTGCCCTTAAGCTTACAAAACATTCTAAATGAACTCACTACCCAAAGTCTGTAGGGAGCCAAAAGGTCCCATTTCCCACTAACCTGGTTATACGTTTATTTCATTTCTCTAGGAATATTTTGATCCAGAAAGACAACTCCCCCCGCCCATTTATATTTTCACCATGGGCCATTTCTCACTACATTGAGCTTATTCAGAACAGTCTCCCATTTTTCAGGAAATGTGAATAATGAAACTGGGAATTGGTTTTGGCAAACATTCTGGACACCATACTTGATCAACAGAATCAAAGATTCTTCATTTAATATTTATTTTCCTTTCCTCCATGTACATTACAGAACAAAAATTGCAGTACTAATACCCACAAAATGTTTCACTGGCATATTAGCCCCCCAGTTTTCTCTATATAGTTCTCACCCACCTACCCATCTACCTACCTACCTACCTACCTACCTACCTGATGTGGGGGTGGACAACCTCCCTACTGTAGGGATATGTGTTTATAAGATCCCACAGAAGTCCCCCAAAATGGCTAAAAGTGACCCAAATTCAAAAGTAGTCCTGAATTTTGTCTGGTATCAGCTATGATATGGGCTCCAGACACAATGTGAAGTTCTGGATGATATTATCCTTTGTGTCTATTAACTGCTCAGATTTCAAGAATTTCATATTTTGCTGGTGAATTTCTATGCCTCACTGCCAGTATTAGTACAGGAGGGAAGTGGGGTGAACTATAGCAATGATTTTCAATTTACTTGAGGGGCAGGCTAGCATAGTAATTAAGAGCTTGGATTTCTGCCCTTTCAAACTCCAGTTTTGCTTCATACACAATGTATGATCTTGAACAAGTTTCTTGAACTCTTTTGCCACAGTTTCCTCAGGAGTAAATGGGGATAAAATTAACAGAATTTACCACATTGGGTTATGAAGATTAAGTGGGTTAATACACATAAACTACTTAGAAAAGTTCCTGGTACTTGGTAAATCATCAATATTATTAGCTATTATTGTAATTATTACTTGGAACCTGAGGATTCCAGGAAAGAACCTCAGAGAGCTGGGGGAAGATTAGTTAATTCACACTCTCAATATTTAAATTATTCCACAATTGCAGAGATAATAGAAAAATTTTGACATTGGAATAGGCTGAACTAGTATATATCCTCCTTTCCACTACAAAAATACATAAATACTAGAAAAAAAAACAGCATAACAAATAATGTTTTTAAAGGTTAAGCAGAATTTCAGTGGGGGGGGGTGGGGTTGTGTGAGGGGAGGAAACAAATACTTAGGTGACAGATACAAATAACTTAAAACCAATGCAGTAAACAAGAAAGGCCAGTTTCCCTAGGGTGGTGTTGAGTATGCAGATGCTTTACCTACACAAAGGGATAGCTTTGTGAAGTTCCAAAAAGTGTCAGAAAGTAAACTGGGACATCGAAGCCCATCTATCTATCTATCTATCTATCTATCTATCTATCTATCTATCTATCTATATCTATATATCTATATATATATAGATATAGATATCTTCTCTTTGTTGATGAAAGGGAATCAGGAGGAGTCTACCTACCTGAGTCTAAAATCCAGAAGAAATTTTCTAGGGTTCTAAATGGGCAGAGGAAATCTGCAAGTAATCAGAATTTCAGATCCATGTCATATGTGGATGTGGGGTCTGAATTGGCTCAGGATCAGTAAACCCTCTGATCCTTAAAATACTCCAGTGTAAAACCACTTTATAAAAACATTTCAACGGTGTAGGAGCTTTCAGTATTTTGTTGAAGATGAGCTCAAATAATAAAGAAAATTACACACCCATTCTTCTTAAAGGAGAGTAAGAAAACAAAAACTAAGAGAATTAGAGAACTTGAGATAATAGAAATATCTGGGGGTGATTATAAAATAAGCATGATTAAAACGAACAGAGGTAACAATAGAAACCATAATAGATTCTATAAAAGAAAAAATAATTGATCTAAGAAATTTATCTCAAAAAATATAATCACAAAATTATGATAGCAATAACAGAAAATTACAAAATTATAAATTTGAATATAAATTTGTTCAAAAATTTAAAAATTATTTCCACCTGGAAATATAGAGAATAAGTTTTAGCATGTGAACTGCTTTAAGTCTATTTTCCTTTCCATAGGTAACAATGTTCCTTCCACACACATATGGGTATGCATGTGTACACACATACATATATATGTATACACACATGTATGTGAAACAACTTTAGAAGTAATTTTATAATTAAGGTATTATCTAGACTTTTCAACTTTTAATAGCAGTTGATGTATCTTCTGATATTTGCGCATACATTTTGGTCACTTGTCTAAAAACTTACACAATTTATTTGAATTTTCTTCTGCCAATAGTCATTTCCACTTCTTGGTATTACAAGTAATACTGCAAAGACCATACCTGTGCATATTTTGTGCAGGTGCATGCTTTGCTAGAGGCTAAAATACTGAAGTAGAATTGGGGTGTCAAAAATTATACACACTTAAAGTTTTGATAAACATTTACAAATTGGCTTCAAAGAAGAGAAGAGAAGAGAAGAGAAGAGAAGAGAAGAGAAGAGAAAAGGGAAGGGGAAGGGGAAGGGGAAGGGGAAGGGGAAGGGGAAGGGGAAGGGGAAGGGGAAGGGGAGAAAAGAAAAGAAAAGAAAAGAAAAGAAAAGAAAAGAAAAGAAAAGAAAAGAAAAGAAAAAAGGAAAAAGAAAAGAGAAAAAGACAGTGGGCCTAAAGAAGCCCTGACCCTACCGGTCCTATATACAAAAATACGTATTCTGGGGCCCCAGGTAGCTTGAAAAGGTACCAAATCAATTGAATTTAAGGTCTCTTCCAACCTTGACAGAGTGGATGTCATTGAAGAATAGGGTGCTTTTTAGCATCTACTGCTTATTCCATGAGCCTCATCTCTTTGAGCTTTGCTGTCTCCTCCTCTGCTCTGCTCAGTTCAAGAAGCACCAGAGGGCCTGCTTTCCCAGACCCCCTCCCATAGGAAACAATACACTTTGAGTCTTGCACCCACATCCCCTTTTCTGGACACCGGAGACTCCTGCTTGGCCACTGTGGGTGGCTCCAAATCTTGTAAAGGCAGCCAATACCCCTCTAAGGAGTAGTTCATCAGACAGTGATTCAGAAACCAATAAAGATGGCACATCACTTTATGGAAATAAGGTTTTAATCATTCATTGGCAATTTGACTGCAATCCAGCAGGTGTCCTGATAGGATGGGGATGACCTGATAAGTGGATTTTTTTTTTTTTTTTTTGCTGTAAAACACATTCATTCTATATGTCTCTCCCAAAATCCACCTGAAATTTTCCAACTTGAAGAGGCCATGGGGAAGAACCAGTCCATTGTCTCCAGAATGAGTAATCTCAGTAAAGATATCATTCATTTATTGAATGATTCTTAGCCTAAGCTAATGAACTGTTTATAGAAGAGATAAGAAAAAGGATTAATTAAACAATATAAAATCATGTGATGGAAGGTCCTATTTTTACCTTTCCTCCTGCACCCATTTTGTATAAGGCAAGCAGTGTAGGATTATGGGAAAAAATTAATTTTGAACAGGCAGACCTGGGTTCAAACTGAAATGCTACCAGCTATTGGCTGTATGACCCTAACAAATCAATTAACCTCTCTGAGCCTCTATTTCCTCATATGTAAATATGAGGGTATTAAAACCTTGAATGAAGAATGAAAATATAATGTGTGTGCCTGGAAAATTGTCAGTTTTTATAAATGACGGTGGATATGATCATTATGCAGCAAACTGTTCTTTGAAGTGTCTTAGAAGGCTAATCTCCAGCTAACTGGGGCCTGAGGGCATATAACAGTTTACAGAGTGTCTACAGGCCCATTTACATCTGATTTCATCTGGGAGGTCGGGAGTGCTGAATCCAGAAACTGCTCAGTCATTTTACCGACCTCCCCCTAGTAGCAAAAGGCCTCTTCAATGAACGGCCTATAGATTCAAGCTTTGGCGATAGAATGGAGGCCTCCCCCTTTGCCTTTATCTTAGGACCATGCCCATGAATAGAATAAAATAGGATATGGGAAAAATTTTCAAGGAAAATCTAAGCTTGAATTGTTCTTCAGATATAACAGTGGCATCCTTGGATCCTACACTTGGAAAAGATCTGATTATTACTAATTGATGAGTTCCATACATCAGAACATAAAGCCAGGCATTCATAATCTAATGCCTGGCTTAATATATTGGTTTCATTTTATTCCCTAATTAAGCTGTTCAAGACCCACTAGCAAAAACCCAGTTCACTCATATGATTCTTTCCTCTCTCTTGTCATTTCCTTTTCCTCCTCCCATCCTCTTGGTGCTCCTGGTTATTTTTCATAGAGTGGAAATAATTTTGTTAAAATCTAAAAGGAGATGGAATAGAAAAAATAGTTTGGTCATTTTGGTTTATGAAACATTTCATACTTATTTTTGTTCATGATCTGACTCCTTCTTACCTCTCTAGCCCAATCTTTCGCCATATTTTACTCAGGCCACTTGTTTTGTGAGGATGAAAAGGGTCCCTGGTCTATCAAAAGCTACATTATTATGGATCTCTCCCAAGCTCTGGAGAGCAAACAGTCAATAAACTCCATTCCAGGTTCCTTGAAGCTCACTCATGATTAGTTCAGCATGAAGCATCAAGTCTAAAGAGGGAGGGCATCTAAGTAAGGACCAGAAATCTGAGAAAGGAGAAAAGGCAACATCTAAACCTGAGGCAGGGAGAACCTGTGAGGAGTAGGCACTGTTTTGTAAGGCAGGTGCTCCTACATACTCTACATGGCAATGAGGAGTGGAACTGAGAGTATGTGTTTTCCTGCTGCTCTTCCCATATCTGGTACCTACTCCCTCTTCCCCTTGGAAAAAATAAAGGGGCCTCATAAAGAAAGAGGGGGAGTGGGGGCTAGAGTGTATCTATTAGAAGGAGGAGACAAGAAGAGAGAAGAAATAAGAAAAAAGCAGGCAGAGAAAGGAAAAAGAGAGAGAAGGAGCCAGAGAGAAAAGCAAATGGGACAGGAAGTGGGAGAGGGAGATGCAGAAAGAAATAGAAGAGAGGGAGACAGAAATCATGAAAGGTAGATACAATAAAACAACACAAAGCAAAAAGAATCCATTAAATTCTTGGGACAGATGGTAAGTGCTACAGTGAAGGATCAAGGAAAATAATAGTGTCAAAGTCAACATCAGATTAAATTAGAAAATTTGGGAGGAAATCATGGTAAAATTAAGTCTAATAGAATAGAAAGAGGGGGACAAGATGGGGAGGCACCAGACAGCTGGGGACTGAGCCAGAGGGTGATGAAGGATTAAAAAAAAAGAAAGAAAGAAAGAAAGAAAGAAAGAAAGAAAGAAAGAAAGAAAGAAAGAAAAGAAAAGAAAAAAAAGTCAAATGCAAGCCTTGGAGGGTCCTGGGGCTTGAACCAATGAGTTTAGCAACTGACAGCATGGGGTTAGGAGGAAGGAGATTTGGACTCTGATGCCAGTCCTTTCATTCATAACCAGTTTGAGCTGAGCAAGTCAGTCAACACTAGGGACCTCTGTGTTTGTTTTTGTTTTTTTTTATCTGTGAAATGTGATAGATGGTCTAGGTAGACTAAGGACCCTTCTTACTCTGAGATGGTTTTGAAAGCTGAGGCCAGTGATCCAAGATGGATAGAGACTTGGGATGGCCTGGGAGAGAGCATGAATAGCTGAGCTGTGACAAGAGCCCTAGTGTTTGGAAAGCCCTCATCACCGAGTACAAGCTGACAGTGAGGCAGTGGAAAGAATGGTAGACTCTCCACTTCGGTCTCTGCCAGAAACCTACTGTGTCGCTTTGGGGAGCCTCTTGACTTCCCTTGGGCTGTTTTCTATGTGCATTGAGCATGTGGGTTTGTGTGTTTAGTGTGAAGAGCTGGGAGGTACACGGATTGGACCAAATCCCGTGTAGCCTACTCAAATGCATGAGTGACAAAGCAGCCAGGAGGGAGGGAAGGCTGGTGGGCACCACAGAGAAGCAGGAGTGTCATATCTTGCTTTAAGGGGGATGGCTGGTACTTGACTTTAAGTGTGTGTGTGTGTGTGTGTGTGTGTGTGTGTGACAATCAATCATAAGCATTAGCAGATCTTCTAACGTTTTCAAGAGAAGTTTGAGTTTCTAGTGTATGCAAAATGTAATGGTCAAACAAAACCTGAGTGAGGATTTCAGCCTAACAATAAATGGATGGAGAAAACGCTCTTTTAAAGGGGCTGCTCCATATGCTCCAATTCTGTGATTCTGTAACACGAGGAATAGAGTTTTCTTAGACAGGAACATGAAAATCAAGGGTAAGTGATAGAGGGAGTGGACAAGGAAAGATGTCTAACACCATTTTCCCTTCTAGTCTTTGCTTTTGTTTCCGTGATTAATTGGTTTAATCCTCCCGTTTCAGTCCATGCTACTCACGTCTCCTCTTTATTTTCTCTACTATCCTGGTCTCTGTCCTTCCTTTCTCACAGCCTCTCCCTACTCCATTTTAAAATCCATCCTGTTTTTCATTCCTGGGCTTTATCTTTTTGCTGCCTCCATCCCCCTGCTTCTGTTCTTGCTCCCCATGACTCAGAGCCCTGGGGTAGCACCAGCCCTGGTATCTGAAGGCAAGTGAAATTCTACTATATGGGAAGTTAAAAGTATTTCTGTGGTGGGATATTTAATCATTTGAATCCCTGATAGGGATAGTTCTTTTTATGTCTTCCAGCAATAAATCCAGGCTGTATCTAATCTCTGATCTTAGAGAGAAGAGAATTAACCAGCTGAGAGTGTGACTAGAAATGAAACCCACAGAGAAGGGAGTGAAAAAGAGACCACTTTATCTATGTGTGCGCACAGCATAGTAACATGGAATCTGTGAGCAAGAGAGAAAAGAACTGTTCGTGCGCACTCTTTCCTCATCAATCTACAACACCTCTTAAGATGCTTGAGTTTTCCCTTCTTCTAAGATCATATTTTTGCCGCTCCATCATCCTTACTATATACCTCTACGAAACCCCCGGTTTATCACCCTCTACTTAGGTAGATTGCCTTAGTCATTTCTTTCTTCATTTTGTTTCTTTCTCAAAAGGTATTGTTGTTTTTTACCCTACCTGATCATAAACAGTATCTGTCTCACTCAGCATTATATCCTTTGTTTACTGCATGTTTGGCATGAGGTGGGTACTAATTGGTCTGCCTGAAATATCTACCCATCACACACACACACACACACACACACACACACACACACACACACCACAGTAGGTACACTGAAGTTCTTCTCGTCTTACTCTTTTGGGTGGTGTTTATACCTTCCCAGGATCAAATAGGACTTCCACTGAAAATGCCCTATCTACAGTACCTGGCTCACCTCTACTGGGCTCTTTAAGGGTAGAGGCCAATACCTGTGTTTCCTCTGCTGCACCAAACAGTCCTTCATTCATAGTAGAGATGTGGTTTTATACTAAATTTCTTGGGAGTAAAAGGACCTGAATTCTTACGCATGCCTGTGACTCTCGTCATCTTCGTGAATGTGGAAACAACTTGACATCTCTGAGACAAACCTTTCCCCTCACCAACGTGAAGACTTCATAATCTTTCAAGTCTCTTTGCAGCTTTTTTTTTTTGAATTTTATTTTGGTTTTACAATTCTATTTGAATATTTTTCTTGTCTGAATTTTAGAGAATTCCTCCTAATAAATAAAAGCAACAAGAACATGTGGCTCTGCTCCATTATCCAAGAGTGAATCCTACTTAGGGCCAGAGTAGAAGAGAAAACAAGGTTAAATACAATACAGAGACAATAAAGCAACAGTGATCCCTTATGCATATGCTCTATTGGGAAGAAATACTGCGCCAAAAAGCATAGCAGTTGGAACTCAGGAGGCGCGTGTGGAAGGAGAGGAAATTAAAGACCATGTCTGTGGCCTCTCTAAGTCATATTCCTTTTGTTGGGGCTCAGTCTTTCTTAAACATAAAATGAAGACTTACAATAGATTATCTTTGCAATTTTCTCTGGGCTCTGACATTCTAGGATTGGACAAAAAGCAGTTTGAGACTAGATAGCAAGGGTCCAAACTGGAGAAGAATTAAGAGTCAATTATCCCGATACATGCATTACAAAGTACCACATTGCCAAGGAGACTCCAAGTTGGAGTTGTAGAATCTACCATCCAACACAGGTGTGCACGCACACTCTGCCCCCAACCTGATCTGTAATTCTGTAAAACTCTTTTCCCAAACATACAGATCTGCTTTTCTTGTTCTCTTCTCCTCTAATCTTTCAGAGACTCTGACATCTTGTTTACTTCTAATACTTGAAATAAAGAATTATTTCAGATGCACATTCTCTTTGACTGTCAACACACTTAAAAGAACACATTCAATACATCAAAGGCACCAACTAATTTAAGAAAAAAATACACAAATTAGACAAAGGTATTTTCCAGAAATATGTTTTCCTGCTCTGATAAAAAAAAATGCACACATAAGGATGCATGGATACATTCCAAAACCTCGGTCTCTGCACTTTATTTCTGTAAAGTTAATATAATATCTATCTTCACATATCTTTGTGTTTTTTTTTAAGTTGCATTTATCTTTTCTCTGGTTTCTGTATCTTATTTTTTTGTACTTTATATTCTTTTCTCCATATGAACTCTGCCTCTCTGTCTCCTCAGGTAGATGAAGAGAAAGATTAAATGAATATATAGATGCATGGCAAGGAAGTCAATTTTGTAGTTGTAACTTCGCTGTGCCTCAATGAGACTGAATAATCTATAGCAGAGTTAAAAACATTTAAAATTGGCCCCACCTGCTATTTGGCAGAATGACTATATGCATCTCCCTATGACCCAGCAATTAATTCCTCACCTGGTTATATCCTCAACATAACGACAAGCCACTGAAAGTTCATAGAGACACTATCTGTGATGGCCAAACATCAGAACCCATTCCAATACTTTTAAAAAGTGAGGTGAAAAGTAGATTGTTCATGGTTGCACAATGGATTATGACATACCAGTTCGAATGACCAACAAACAACAGAATACATGACTTTGATTTAAGCCCTGCAAGACTGTGTGGGGGCTTCACTCTGTTTTCTAGCCTCCCCTGCAGCACTCAACAGATGCTAGCATGGGCTCACTTCCCAACATAAATCCCTCATGCTAGCCCACATAGCTGCTAGAAGTTCCACTGGTTTTTCTTTTGCTCAGCAGTCTCTCTGCCTATTGCAAACCTTATCCCCAGCCTGTGCCTAGACTCAAGAAATGCTCCCAAGAAAGAAAGCAGTGTTTCTTTTCTCTCTGGACTTAATTTCTTCTACACTCTTTACCTTCCACAGATTTTTTGGTCACTTTTTAAAAATACATTATTTTTTGTAATTTGTAGATTCCCCGCCGCATCATTGTAAGAAGCAAGAGTTTGCTGCTACCTTCCACTTCTGAGTCAGAGGGAAAAGTCTTCTCGGGTTTGAGTTTTTCTATTTACTAGCTCTGAAAACTTACATAGCATCTTTGACTCAGACCTTCATCTTGAAAAAGAGAGATAAAAGAAGACCTTCACCATAGGACTACTGGTCAAATCCAATGTGATAAGACATGCAATATGCTCTACATGATGGCTGGCATATGATAAGAATTTTTTTAATGCATCTATAGACTTATTTAGATTTTACAGATACTAACAATTATAGAATTTAGGGGACCTGCTTTAAAACAAGCATACAAAATTACAAACAAAATAAAGAATTCAAAATAATAGTTAGAAAAAGGCTCATAATAAACTCAAAGTTTTTAAAGGGTTCCTCAATCCAGAAAATGATGTATTTTTTTTTACAAGATAAGTAACTTTCTGAAATATTTCTGTAATATTTTTTAACTCAAATATTTTTTTTCTTTTGGCTTTATTTTATGTCCTTTATGACGATGCTTTTGTAATATTCTCTCTAGAGAGAATGAAAGATAATTTGATCTTTTCTCTGATAATGTTGCTTAAAATATGTTTTCCATTAAAGATAATTTAGAGAAGTTTCTTTGGGCTTCACAAATTTTTAAAATATCAGGAAATTTTAAAGATTTTGGTCAAATTTATGAAAACCTTTAGCAAATTTGTTTCACAGATAAGTCGTCAAATTTAAAAGCATTTTAGATTTTCTTACATGCTTTTTGAGCTTATGGTATTAGGAATATTACTGAAAGCCATTTCTACATTGGAATGACTAGAAATAACTTCAGTGTAACACAACAGTGACTTTGAACCATGTGAATATATTTCACTCAGACCCAAACACTGCATATCAACTCAACTTCCCATTACCCAGACTCCAAAGAGATTCATAGCTATACCATTGCCAACTAATGTGAGAGAAAACATTAAATGATGGAAGTTATCGTGAAAAAGCTGTTTTAATCAATTATATGGTTAACATCTATGGTTGAGAATTTTACAATAAAATATCCGACCATGTGAAAAACTCCCAAGACTTTATATGGGCCCAGGCAAGGGAGAAATACTGAAGCTTAAGCTTCATTAGCTTCTCAGGAAACCCACCTGGGTTAGGAGCTATTATTCATGACTTTTCCTTCTTCGAGGAAAGCAAGCAGATCTTCTCCTGCCTGATTCAACCTGCTTCCCCAGGTCCTGCCAGTTTCTGACGGTGTGCCCAGCTGTTGGTACAGCTGCAGCATGTTCCTGAAACACTAGTGTCTAGATCTGTGCTATCTAATGGGGTAGCTACTAGCCACATGTGGCTATTTAAATTTAAATTAGAAATTAATTGATTTGAACACAATTTAAATTCAGGTTCTTAGTCATGTGAAACATTTTTCAAGGCTCAGTAGCCACCTGTGGCTAGTAGTTACCACATTGACCACAGCAGATAAAGACATGTCTATCATCACAGAAAGTTCTTTTTTTTTTTAATTTTAATGTTATGTTTATTCCATAAAAAGGAATCAAGTACTGATTCATGCTACAACATCATGAACCTTGAAAACATTAAGTGAAAGAAGACATTCACAAAAGACCACGTTTCCATTTGTATGAAATGTTCAGAATGGGCAAATCCAGAGAGATAGAAAGTAGGTTACTGGTGCCCTAGGGTAGGGGTTGGGGGTTGGGGCAAACCGGGTGGTTAAAGGAAAATGGGGAGTGGCTGCTAATGGGAGCACCCCCTCCCAATTTAGAAAAAGGTTCTAAAACTGTGTCGATGGTTGCACAAGGCATCACAGAAAGTTCCATAGGACTCTGCCACTCCAGACATCCAGCAGATAGGAGCCACTGTCAAGCAGGTTTGGAAGATGCTGTATAAAACATCTTCCTTTGGTATCAGTAATATTAAATGAAACTCCTGCCACGAAAAAAAACCCATCTAACCCAGTTTTTCCCAAAGCTGTTGAATGATGGAACCCCTCCGCACTACACTTTTGGGGGACTTTTTGGTGTGGTCTTTTGTTTGTTTTTTGCATCTTAGTCATATTTCTTGTCTCACAATTTCTACCAAATCAAATAACATAAAGACAAACAAAAAGACAATTTCCTAAATCATTACGTGATCACAAATCCTTTGAATTCCTTATATCTCATAGTCCTCATCATAATTTTTATGCAGATACACTCATAATTTTCACACATGAGGAAACAGTGTTTGCTGGGTTAAGAAACTTACTTATGATGACATAACAAATGACAGAACTAGAACCCGTCCCCTGGGTCCTCAACCCTTCCTCCTGCAGTCTTATTTTGTGTTTGACTAAGTGTCAAGATAGGCAGAGTTGCAGGGCACACAGTGAATCCAGTAGGTGGGCGTGGCTGATTCACAGAGTCCCAGAACAGATCCTGATGGTTTGGGTTCTGGCAGTAGTGGTGGTAGAGTAAATAGGGGGAAATGGGGAGGTCATTGTAGAAGAAACTTAATAATACTAACATCTTCTTAAGTTTTCTGTAATGTTTTATGATTCATAAAGTATGGTTTCTCCAAGTTTTTCTTTTTTAAGTTTTACTTACTTGAAAGAGAAAGAGAGTGAGAGGCATGCACATGTGGAGGAGGGACAGAGTGAGAGACACACACATAGAAAGAGAAAGAGAAAGAGAAAGAGAAAGAGAAAGAGAGAGAGAGAGAGAGAGAGAGAGAGAGAATGAATCTCAAGCAGGCTCTGCACTGAGGGTGCAGAGTGCGGCCTGGAACTTGAACTCACAAAATGCAAGATCATGACCTGTGTGAAACAAGATCAGGACCTGAGCTGAAACCAAGAGTGAGATGCTTAACTGACTGAGCTACCTACCCAGGCAACCCTTTCTCAAAGTATTTTTAGCATTAGCTCCCTAACGCCAATACTCAGATGCAAGGATCACTGCTATTCTTCCTTTTGACTTCTGGAAAGTGAGGCTCAGGGATCCATAATTATTTGCTCCAGAACAGAATTCGAGTAGAGAACTGCAACTTAAATTTACCCAGTTGTTTTCAGCATTTTGGGTTAGATTTGTAACATTTTGCTCAAATAAAATTTTATAGGAACATAAAGGGATGGGAGAGCTACTCCCATCAGCTTGGTCTTCTCCCTCCCTCTTGTTGTCTTGGAACCCTGCTAGGCCTCAATGACCCCAGGAAGTGTCCCCAAACAGGTTGAAACATATGAAGGAGAAACCTAAGAATAGCAACTCAATTATGTGTTCCAAAAAAGATAAAGTTTTTGATGAGTACTCTGAAAACTTGGAATCATTCTTGACAAACCAATGATTCTTTGGTTACCCACTCAGAGACAGAGTATGGGGTAGAATAAAGCATACAATTTACTTATGGGATCATGACCATGATTTCTCTGTTGATGTCTACTTGCCAGAACTTGTAAGTACGCCTAGGCCTGCGGCCTCTGGGTGGTTCAGTTGGTTAAGTGCCTGACTCTTGATTTCAGATCAGGCCATGATCTCATGGTTTGTGGGTTCAAGCCCTGCATCGGGCTCCGTGCTAATGGTGTGGAGCCTGTTTTGGATCCTCTGTATCCCTCTCTCTCTGCCCTTCCCCCACTCATGCGTGGTCTGTCTCTCTCTCTCTCTCTCAAAAATAAAATGTTAAAAATAGATAGATAGATTCTAGGTATTTATATACCTAGCTACCTGAATTAGTGCAACTTGCTAAGCCTTTATGATATTAAGCAAATAAACCACCTCTCTCTCTCTCTCCCTCTCTCTCTGTTTCATACACATGGGCACACACAGGTCTCTCTCTCTCTCTCTCACTCGCTCTCACATCCTTCAGGCTTGAAAAGTTTATTGTTGGAGAGTGAAAGGTGATGGCATGCATTATAAACTGTAAAGAACTAGATAAATGTGATAGATCTTAGCTCTCTGTCTCCCCTCTCTTTGGCACTGGAACTCAAGTCAACACCGTCAGGAAGGTGGACTGCCTACAGGCAAAGTCCTGGTTACATAGGGCTTTAGCAGGACCTGTATTTGACACAACTTGCCCGGGGCAAAAAGTTTGGGGATGACCAAAGTAGTAGGTGTCTAAAAGCCCCTAAGGAGATTTATTATTTTTTTTTAGAGACAAAGAATGCCGCTTCTGCACCACCTGCCTATAGTTGAGTTTTGTTGTCTGCAAGGTTATCCAGCGAAATATGAAATTGCCAAAAAGAACGTGGCACCGAGAGTGAGGTGTTTTGTGGGAGTCCTGTGAGCATATGTGTGCATGTGCTTCTACAAGAGGGGGCATTGTGATTCCTTTGTTCTAAAGGGCAGTTCTCCTTAGAAGTGGCCAATCAGTCACTGTCACCGCGTGGGGGGGGGGGGGGGGGGGGGGGAGGACACGCCAAGTCTGCCCAGAATACTCAGTGCACAGGACGATCCCCACAGCTGTTGCGCACCCAATGTAAATACGGACAGCCCCATTCATCACGGGGCTCCCTTCTGCAGCACATGTCCAAAGCACAGAGATGATTTAGTGCCTGCAGCTGGAACTGCACTCCGTTTCTCCAAAACAGTGGCGTTTAAAAATGAGGAGGTGGAAGTGGAGAGGCGGCAGGGGTTACAGGGAGGGAAGGACCAATTTCAGGTTTCTGAGAAGAGGAAAGAAGGGTAACAGGGGTGAGCTCCTCCAGCAGACCACCCTCTTGCTTTAACTTCAGTTTTCTCCCCAAATTCATTGGCTTTGGTGTAACTCAAGCTAGAACTTTTGAAACAGTGCTGCATCTGCCTTATCATTTGTTCATGACCCTGACCTTATGTGCACTGTAGGTATCAGAAGCTCTTCTTTACTCAGCATTGATCCAGATTTCTTGGAATTGTCTATGTGGACAATGTACACACCCAGCAGCACCAGAAGACAGCTTGATTTTTTATTAGAAATGTGAATTTATCATCCCTTCATCCATCCATCCATCCATCCATCCATCCATCCATCCATCAGATAGCTTACAGCATCTACCACATCCCAGATTCTCTACAGAGCACTACAGAAACAAAAAAACATAAAACTTGCCTTTGAGACATTTATACTTTAGTAAGGGCAACAGACTCACAAAATATAAATATTTTTGATGTCTGGCATATAATAGATGCTCAGTGAATGCTGTAAGATAGAACAGAGTGGTTATCAAGTTTTGTAGGAAAAAAAACCATATTCTTGAAGATGGAATAAACGTTCTTAGAAGAGTTATCAAAGTAAAGAAGGAACAAGGTATATTTCAGATTCTCTAGAGTGAAATGTATCAATATAAGTGAAAGAGCCAGGAGAGATTTTGAAAGGTTTTCAGACAGGTTGTAACATGATCACGGTGGTTTGTTAGGAAAGTAATTCGAGTATAGATATGAAGGATGAATTTTGCGGGGGGCAGGGGGGTTGGGGGTGGGATGGCAATAGACAGACAAGTTAGCAGCCTCTATTTGGGCAGTCTGGACAAGAGGGGCTGAGAACCTGCACCAGGGGCCTGGTGACAGGAAGTGAGGAGAAATGTTCTTGCACTGGGTGGGTCAAAGGAAGAATATTCAGAAGTTGGTGATCAGAGGGATGTGAAAGTTACAGTCTCTGAGTTCCAAATCCACCTTTTATTCTCATCTTTTGATGCTGGGACTAGATTTCTGAAATTACACATTTTTTTCTGATACCTAGTTTCCTGGAAGTTTCTGCCATTTAAGGACTATTAAAAGGCAGAAAGGACTTGCTTCTTATTTTGCTTTTTGTTCTTGTAATCAATGACCCAGAAATTATACTTTATCCTGGCAGCACAACTAGTTTCAAATTCTAGCTTTTTTGAGCAATCCCACTACACCCTCTCAGAGGGAGCTTGCCAGTACCCTGCTTCATAGTGCTCCACAGAATTGGGGCCCTGGCCATTTTCTAAATGAGGGTCTGGGTTATAGTCATCCCAACCTTTTCTGTTGTTCTGCTAACCAAAGGGAGAATAGCTGATTCCTCCAGCTCTTAATTCTGTAGGCACATGTGTGCTCGCACACTCTTTTTTGCCTCCATCCATCCCTTCTCTCTCCAGACCCCCAGCACCTGTGTAATGAATCCCCTATATTAAATCTCTTTTAAAAAAACACCTAGTGTGGTAGGTTTTACAGCCTAAACCCTGACTGATACAGGAGTCATTGATGATTCCAAGGAGCCTGGTTCAAAGGTTTTATGAAATGTGAAGACTTACAAAGATGACACAGGAGAGCAGTTTTGTTGAGGCAAAGCAATGAATTTGATTTCAGCATGGTCCTTGTGATGGGCACGGAGAAATGGAGGTTTGAAAGGGAAGAAAGATATTATAGTTGCAGAGGATGATAACAGAAGTGATGAGTATATAAATAAAATAATTAAAACTTTATGGGGCGCCTGGGTGGCTGGGTCGGTTGAGCGTCCGACATCGGCTCAGGTCATGATTTCACAGTTTGTGAGTTCAAGCCCCGCATCAGGCTCTGTGCTGACAGCTCAGAGCCTGGAGTCTGCTTCATATTCTGTGTCTCCCTCTCTCTGTCTGTCCCTTCCCCACTTGTGCTCTGTCTCCCTCTCAAAAATAAACAAAATTTTTTTTAAAATAATTAAAACTTTAAAATAGAGGAGGATGCCCTGAGATAGGTTATTTTGACAGTATCATAGAAATGTGGAATAACTACTGAAACTGCCTCAATTAATGTAGGGTATTGAATCTTCTACCTGTGATTCAGACAGGTGCTGTGATATTACTGTATAGAAACATGTGAAATTTGGCCTAATCTATTAAAGGGTATGTCTTGGGGTGCCTGGGTGACTCAGTTAATTAAATGTCTGACTTAGGCTCAGGTTATGATCTCCTGGTTTATGAGTTGGGGCCCCGCGTCCAGCTCTCTGATGTCCGCACAGAGCCCGCTTCAGATCCTCTGTTCCTGCCTCTCTCTCTTCCTCCTGTTCACGCTCTCTCTCAAAAATAAACACACATTTAAGAAAAAATAAAGGTTCTGTCTTGAAGGCTTCTAGTTTTATAGGAAGTTAGTTAATCTCTTATATAATAATTTACCCTTATTAAAAAGTTCTCCCTGGGGGCGCCTAGGTGGCTCAGTCGGTTAAGCATCTGACTTCAGCTTAGGTGATGCTCTCACAGTTCATGGGTTTGAGCCCCTTGTTGAGCTCTGTGCTGACACCTCAGAGCCTGGAGTCTGCTTCGGATTCTGTGTCTCCCTCTGTTTCTGACCCTCCCCTGCTCATGCTCTGTCTCTCTTTCTCTTTCAAAAATAAATAAATATTTAAAAAATTAAAAAAAAAATAGTTCTCCCTGCATCCTGCTGGGAAAGTTTTGTGAGTGTCACATTCTCCATTTTATTCTTGAAAAATTCAAGTGTCCATCAGATCCAACATCGGGAACTCCAAATCAGATCATCTCTACCTGAATCCAAATCATATAGGTGCTTCTCACACAGCAAAGGGATCAATATTCCAGAATGAACGCTTTGAATTAAAAATAGACTTTGGATAACATACGTAGATATGTAAGATGGGGATGCAGTAGAGAGACTTAAAACCCAATCCAGAGGTGTTGGATTCACAAAGCCCTATCGACTACATAATGGGAGCAGCCTTCCAGAAAGATTAACCTGGCATTGAGGAGGATATGAATGTGAGGAGGACAGAGAGATTTAGAATGGTTGTGCATGGTGACAGGCACACAGGAGATTGTTACAATAGCCTCAGCCTTCAGCAAGTTGCTTCTCTCAATTAGGATTATGAGAATAGAAACTGAAATCAAGCAGATATAAATGGAATTTAAAAAGTGTTGGGAAGGGTAGGTGAATAAGTGTATGTAGCCTTGAAAGGAGAGAGATAGGTCAAGTATAAATTAAGGTTTCGGTACTAACCAGGGAGACAAAAACTGCTGTTCACTGAGCCTAGAGCTGATTTGTTGAGAAGCTGGTTTGTCAGAGAGAGAAGCTGAGTTCAGCTTTGCAGATGTGAATTTCTTATTTTTTAATTTTTCAATGTTTTTATTTATTTTTGAAGGAGAGAGAGACAGAGCATGAGTGGGGGAGGAGCAGAGAGAGAGGGAGACATAGAATTTGAAGCAGACTCCAGGCTCTGAGCTGTCAGCACAGAGCCTGATGTGGGGCTCGAACTCACGAACCGTGAGATCATGACCTGAGCCGAAGTCAGACGCTCCACCAACTGAGCCACCCAGGCAGCCCGCAGATGTGAATTTTGAGTGGATAAGCTGATAGCACGGCATCACAGTGGCAGAGTTCGATCAGTAGTTGGAGATGCAGAAAGCCATTTGTTTTTCAGAAAGGAAAAAAATTTAATGTGTTCCAAACCCTTGCTGGAGATACACTGACAAGTATGTGTGCAATTTCTCACCTTCCTCATTTAGGGTTAAGATTGGGAAGGGAGGGAATCCCACTTAGAGAACTGTAAGAAACGAGTTGTTTTAAAGCTTTCATTTTTACCGCTAAATGAATCCTATTGGAGAAACACCCAAGCAGGGCTGTTCTGGTTGAGGTGGGGGAGGGAGCTCCTTGAAGCCCTTTCTGTGTAGCATTATTTGTATACTCTCTACTCACTCCGTCTCTCCTGGATACTGCAAGGTGCCTTCAGACACCCTACTTTGGAACCCAGATCCCTCCAGAGCACAGGTGGGAAACCACTGAGCTAAGTCCAATGTTATAGAAGAAGTACTCAAAATCCAGGGAAATAAAGTCAGTTCTGGTTACCTGAGTGAATCTGGAGCATCTGATGAATCTCCAGAGGAGATCCAGCATTTTGACTCAGTGCCATCACTTTCTGTCACCCCGAATCGAACATTCACATACTGAATTCTGGAAAAGCACAATTTTCTGTCTTAGGTGTGTGCTATCAGAAGAGCAGGGTACCTTTACTCTCCAGCAAAACATTTCTGACCACTTAAAGCCAATTTATTCCAAGGACCATACTCTCCTCACCAAGATTTTGGTCAATACCATGAGTTACCTAAAACAGTGATTGATGATAACTTAAGCCTCACTGGTAAGGATTGCTTCTCTGGGAAGACTGTTGACCATTTTAAATGACTAATGTGGGCCAACTGAAAAAACCGCCTGGGTGACTATCAGCAAATGTTTCCGTATGTGGTGGCAGAGTAGAAGCAGCAGCAGGGGATGAAGGAAAGTACAGTGAACTGAAAGGTGCATGACCTGGGTTCATTCCCAGCTCTGCCTTTACCATATTAAAAAGAAAATCAAAAGAAAAAAGAAAAAACATAAATAATTAGCTCTCATGTTGTATATAGAGACCATCACATATGGAGGTGAACATGAAGATAAATGATCACCCAACACATTTTGTTGCTGAAAGTTTTTGAACTGACGTCAAGCCTTGTATCTCTTTTAAGAGAGTAATAGGAGACTACAATCTAGTATCCAGCCTGGGAACAACCTAAAAAGGACATGTGATAGAATCTCTTTTAAAGGTCCAGACAGGAATGGTCCAAGGAGGTGAAGAGCCCTAGGTAAGGTTGTGTTTTAGTAAAAGGGTCATAACTGACATTCAGTCCGTTTGTCTTTCCACTCAAGTGCTTAAACCCCGAATGAAAGCTAAGGTCTGTGTGCTTGTGAGATCATTAATTTAGATCTTGAATGCTTACCATGTGTAAATTTCTGAGATCTGTGTTACAGAAAAGACAATGATAAACAAAATTAGATAGGATTCTTGTGATTCAACTATCAGAAGCCAACACAGGCTAACTTTAAAAAGTGGGGATTCTGACAGAATGTTGGGGATCTCCTCAAATCCAAAGTATTTAATGACTAAGACTCAGGAGAAGTGGGGAGTGGAGATGTTCAGAGGATTTAGGGAAAGAGAATACAATTTTCTCTCTGTGATACTATCATCAATATAGCTCATCTCTCTCTGCTTTCGAGATTACAATTTTCCAGAAGAGGGAATCTGATGGGTTCAACAGTCAGCCCTTCACTTCAGAAGAAAACTGCTATGGCCAGAGGTGTGCAGACAGATGATGTAGACATAGCAGTTGGGTCTCACACCTAGCAATTCCCAGAGATTAAAGAATCATTATGAGCTAGGACACTCCCCTAAAAAAGGATGTAATTCAATAAAAGAGAGCACCTGTCTTTAATGAGTTTACTGTCTTCTCAGGGTGATGAGCATGTAAAAAAACTAGAACAAAAGTCAGAAATTTATGACACGATAGAAGCATCAAAAAAGGAGTATATTAGCTCAAAGTGAGGAGACCATTTTTGAAAAAGGAAACAGAATTTTTCATTCACAGATGTCCTCTCAAATTTCCCCATTACTGTGAACACCTAGAATTTAGATCTTTTCAACTGTTCTCCAATTTTCCTTTAAAATAGAACATGGAAAATTATTTTACATAAGTAACATTTGAGAACGTTGGCATAATGGAACAATCCCAATTTGCAACAGCCACATTTACAAAACTATTTTGAATAGAAAACTTCTTATCTATCCCTTTAGAGCAATCCAAGAGAAAAATAAAGACAAAAGCTGGCACGTGAATAAGATTATAAAAGAAATTGGAAGAACTTCTTCTATTTAGCAGAAAAAGGAGTTGCAGCATGAGTATGGTAGGCAGTAGACCCACAGCAGTCTTGAAACATACTCTGAAATCACCCTTGGTGAACTGGGAGGAATAGAGATTAGCTGGTATTGGGGATGTGACCTCAGACTCTGGAATTAAATAAGGTAAATGGTTTAAGAATAAGAGACATACTGATCATGCGATCAAAGAGCTAAGATTTTTTTTTTTTTAATTTTTTTTTTCAACGTTTATTTATTTTTGGGACAGAGAGAGACAGAGCATGAACGGGGGAGGGGCAGAGAGAGAGGGAGACACAGAATCAGAAACAGGCTCCAGGCTCTGAGCCATCAGCCCAGAGCCCGACGCGGGGCTCGAACTCACGGACCGCAAGATCGTGACCTGGCTGAAGTCGGACGCTTAACCGACTGCGCCACCCAGGCGCCCCAAAGAGCTAAGATTTTTGAGATAAAGGGTATACAAGTGGATCTCCCATTTGGTACATAAGGCATGTCTTTCCATTCTGATACAGAAAATGAAAGTTCTAGAGGAATAAGGATCATTGCAATATTTTACTCACCAACACACCTCCATTTTCTGCCATCTGTAGTCCAGACTACTCTTGGAGAAGAATCCGCCTCCCTTCTCAAAGCCTTCCACTGTGTTTTTCATGCTAATGGAACAATCCAAATTCCTTAGACAACTTTAAGAGATCCAAGAACATGGCTCTCAACTATCTTTCTGGTCTTGCTCCCACTGCACTGCTCCATGAATACTAAATTCCTGCCATATTTTGCATTTCCACTCTGATTTTTCTCATGTTCCATTCTCATGAATGGAAATACCTTTTTATCATATTTAAGGACTGTGGTATTGAGATTTACAAGAAATATATATTTGATCTTCAACCCCATTTCTGGCACAGTGCTCCTAAAACCCTTGGAATTTCCTAATGGAAGAGAGTAATTAGGGTATCTTTTGTTATTTAATGAGATGGCTTTTCGAAAGCCCCTAGGGTTGGGGGCTGGTTGCCAGGGGACCCAACCATGTGATTGGAGGGCTGGAACTTTAAGTTCCACCTCTCTCTGGGGAGAAGAAAGGTACTGGAGGTTGGAGCCATTGCCTGTGTCCAAAGATTTAATCAATCATGACTACATAATGAAGCCTCCGTAAAACCCTAAAAGGACAGTATTCAGGGAGCTTCTAGGTTGGTGAACACGTGGAGATGTGGGGAGAGTAGTGTGCTGGAAGACAGAGCTCAGAATCTCCATGTCTTTTCCCCGCACCTTGCCCTATGCATCTCTTCCAACGGGCTGTTTCAGAGTTACATCCTTTTATAATCAACCAGTTATTTAGTAAAAGTTTTCCTGAGTTCTGTGAGCCAATCTAGCAGACTAATCAAACCCAAGGAAGGGGTAGTGGTTTATAGCTGGCTGGTCAGAAGTACAGAGAACAAAGTGTGCTTGTGATTGGCATCTGAAGGTAGGGGTAGAGGGATGGTCTTGGAGGACTTAGTGCTCAATCTGTGGAATCTGTTTCTATATCTGGGTAGATAGTGTCAGAGTTGAATTGAATTGTAGGGCACCCGAACGGTCCCTGGAAAATTACTTGGTGCTATGTGGAACTCCCCTGCCCCCCCATGTTGGAATTGGTCTCAGAACCATGAGGACTTAGCTAGGATGCTTCAACATGAAATCATTTTTTTGATTCATGGCAATTTGCAGTTGTTCTATTCTGTCCATTTGCCTTTATTTTGGTCTTTCCTATATTTATTTATTTATGGACTTCCAATGAACTTTAATCTCCCTGAGTAGGGACTGTGCTAGAAAAAGAAAGAGGCTTAGACTTGCATCAAAGATTCTCCATTCCCTGGGTGTGTGACTTTGAAAAAGGTCACTTAATTTCTCTGAGCTTCCTTCTATTTCCTTTATAAAATGGGAAAACAATATCAGACTCTCAAAGGTGAATGTAAAGTATGTGTATGAATCTATGATTTTAATTACATTTGAATATACATGGAACTATCACAATTATTTTAAAATTCTTATTCCTATCTTAATCAAGTCTGTTTTGTTGAAAGAGACGTGAAACAGATCAACTAGCTTCAGGAAAGCTAATATCATTCAAAAATCCAAGATAGTTATAAGTAACACAGCTTTTGAAAGAGAAATGAGGCAAATGAGCCTCAGCAACAATGGGGAAGAGATGTAAATTCCACCAAAGCTCTGTTGGCTTAACTCACATCAGATGCTCACTGCTAACCACCAATAACCTTCTGCCAGCGGAGTGAAAACATAGTAGAGTGAAAACATGGCACCCGCTTCTCTTGTCCTATGGAATGGGGGCACTTTCCAATGGGAGTATCTGAGCAAATAATACCATAAAATATCCACAGGCTCATAGAGTCTCATACACAAATGTATAAATACTAGTAGTAACCATGGCAAAGCAGGCAAGATATTTTTGTTTGGTTGGTTTGGGTTGGTTTTTTTAGACAGGAAATCTCCATAGGTGATAGAAGCCCTCTGAACTTTTTATACTCCTGAATGTAATTGCAGAGAAGGTGTTCAGACTCATCAAAGATAGCTCTCCATTACAAAGATGTTTAAAATAGGTACAAAGTTTCAGTTATACAAGGTGAATAAGTTCTGGGAGATTTAATAGAATAAATGTGACTGCAACTAATAATATGTAGTGTATGCTTGAAATGTTCTAAGAAGGTAAATCTTCAGTGCTCCCACCATAATAAAGATAACAATGGGCAGCAGGGAGGATGGGCAAAATGGGTGAAGGGGAGTGGGACATACAGGCTTCCAGTTATAGAATGAGTAAGTCACAGGACTAAAGGTCATGGCACAGGGAATAGAGTCAATGACATTGTAACAGCATTGTACTGTGACATGGTAGCTACACTTGCGTTGAGCATAGCATAATGTACAAAGAAGCTGAATCACTACATGGTATACCTGAAACTATTGTAATATTGTGTGTAACTATATTCAAGTTAAAAATTTGAAAAAAGTGTAAAAACATAACTATATGAAGTGATATATTCATTAGCTTCATTGTGATTATTTCACAAAGAATATGTATGTGAAATCAAATTGTACACCTTAAATATATACAATTGTGAATTATACCTCAAATTTTGGGGAAATAAGAGCACATTTAAGTGCACCCATTCCTCAGGGTGCCTTGGTTGCTCAACATCACCTGTGAGGTTGGCTTATGCATAGACCAAATCTGATGCAGCTGCGTCTCCAATATGTAGTCTGTGGACTTGTGGTTGTCTACATCATCCTTATTCACAGTTCCTAGAGGTCCCAGCCAGTGCTTCTTAATTGTATAATCAAAATGTAGATCTGATGGGGGTGACTGAATCACTGTAGTGTAATAAGTAAGTCTGAATTTGGTTTCCAGTTCTAGCTTTGACATTGATCACCTCTGTGGCTTTAGGCTACTTTTAATCTCTCAAAAATTCTAAGTCTAATTGAGAAGATGATTGTAAAGGCCCGTCCTGCTATGGCCTCTTTGGTTTCTAGACTTTATAGTCTCCAGGGAGAGGTTATGCATATACTCATTTAAAACATCTACTGAGCTTCTCCTATATTCCAAAAACTTTGAGGCTTTAGAAACACAAAGATAAATAAGAGAAGGCTTGATTCCAAACAGGCTCTCGATTTTCCTTCTCTTTCTCTCTTTAACAGCTGGCTTACCTCAGGGGCTTGAGAAAAACACCTGGATTATAAGGTAAAAATCATTCCTGCCTTCACTAAACACAATCCCAGGGCATGAGCCCCCTGGAGTTGAATAAGTGCTCTACTTCTTTCCATTTGTATTTTCTCCATCTGTTCTAATTACATCCCCTCCTTGGGAGTAAGAGAACTACCACTGGCTGTTGCAATGTAAAGGTGAGAAAGGTTAATTAACACTGAAGACAGATCCCAATTGCCTTACATCACTCCCCTGTCCATATGCATTACACTGTGAGAGGGTGCCCTCCCTCCTGTGACCCAATACTGCTCATGCCTGCTCCTCTCAACCTCTTGCATGGCTCCCCTCTTTGAGTTACCTCCACAGCACTGCATCCAAAGGCACTCATCCATGTTAATGTGACAAAACACCTTAGTCATAGAGAGCGGGGGAGGCATGTCATGTCTTAGAGTAGAAAGGGTCATGCCAAACTGCCTTCAGGACTCTCAGATCCAACCAGCATTAAAGTCAGCAGCCTGAGTGAATTATAGTCATTTATCCACACAATGACCTGGAGATAGACAATGCTATAACCACTTTGCAGACTGAGAGTAAAAGATTGAGGGAGATGGAGTGATTTACCAATGGTCACACAACAAACAAGAGCCAGGATTTAAACCCAAGTTCACTACATTTTCCATTACATGTTGCTTTTTGTCTGCTTCAAATTCTCCTTTGTTTCATGCCAGTGGTGTCCATTCCTTTTGCCTTCTTCCATTGCTTTCATTTTTCCACCAACTTCCATTATTAAATGCCCATGTTTAGGTCTTACAGGACTAGTTTTTTAATGTGTCACATCTTCAAACTTTGTCATTAAATATGTTCAATGCAAAAACAAAACAAAACAAAAACCTAAACTATAAATGCTGTGAAAGCAGGGACTTCATTGCGGTTTGCCACTGAATTCATAGCACCTAGCACCTAGTATATCATTAACTATTATTCATTGGATGACTTTAGTAAAGGCCAACTTTTGCCTGTTTTTATTGATACAACATCACATGTTTACTGAATACATACGGTACACTGTAAGGTAAAGTAAGAACCATAGAAGACATCGCTAAAGGATTTTAAAGTCGACTTAAGAAGATAGCACAAATACAAAATTTAACATTCAATTATTCTTTTATTTATAAAATGTATGTTATCTATTCTGTGCTGGAAAATATGTATTTTTTGCTTGGCCTGAAATAATAAACAAGCCCATGTTTTTAATCCACAAATCTTGTTTGTAGAGAGAGACAACAGAAGAGAATATTAAACTCTGGGCAAATAAATGCTAAAGAAGATGTAAATGGGAATGTGGAAGGAAAAAGCATAGGTGCCTAATCTGTTGTTTCAAAATCGGAAGAAGAGATCTTGGAGAAAGAGGTGTCTAAGAACACGTAGAAGTCAGAGGCAAAGAAGTGTAAGGGTACAAATCATTTCCAGAAGAAACAACATGTAACCAGAAGTTAAAGAAATACTATAAATTATTTAGCATGGCTAGAGGGTAGGGTATGAAGTGAGGAATCCTGAGAGACGAAGATAGGTAGATTAGTGATCACTCAAGACTTGCTTTTCAACATTTGGTTCTAGAACAAACAGCACCAGCCCCGCCTGGGAAGTGCAGTATTGTAGGCACATGATTTAAGGAGGCATTTACTCTCAGGCTCATGCAGAGTATAGGATTGGTACCAGTACTGCCCTAACAATGAGTGCCTCCTTAAATTGTTCACCTGTGATGTCTCAACTTACCCTAGTCCTAGACACAATGGATCAAAACTAGTTTAACAAGATGCCCTGGGGATGTGCATGCACATTGCATTTGAGAAGAGCTGTTCTAAAGGGTTTGTAAACCATGCTTGTGTTTGGAGATGGTCTTGGAAGCAATGGTTGTGATTTATAGGTATTCGACAAGAGTAGATTCCTTGACATATAAAGGTCCCTGGAAATGTGGGGGAAAATGCTAAAGTCGACCATGTCAGGAGCTAGAGAAGCTAGTTAGGAGGCTGTTAGAGCGAGTCTTAAAGAATCTTTAGGATTTAATCCGTTAAAGTTAAAGATTCTACTGTAATTCTTTAAGTATTATTATAGTGACTCAGGACTGGAGGAGTAGTCAGGTTTGAGGGGTGTTTGATCAGATTTAGTGGGTGGCTGGAAGTGTGGAGTAAGGATGAAGGAGAAATCCAGAACACCTGGCTCAGGCTGCAGCAACCAGGTGGTTGGGAGTACCACACACTGACAAAAGAGCGACATGTGGAGAGAAAATGATGAGTAAACACCTGGAGATGTTAAATTTGATAAATTTTAGTTTATACAACATGATATATGGGTGTCCAGATTATGAAGAGAGATAGGAGGTACAGAGATGGATTTCAGAACTATCATCTCTAAAAATGATAATGAGAGCTGTGGGAATAGGAGTTTTTAAAGTATATAAAATAAGAGCTATTTTTTTTTAAATGTGGAATACCAACATTTAAGTAATATCTGAACAATTATTTTCATTTTTGAAATTATCTTCACATCTAACATATCATTTGAACTAAACTAACTTTTTTGGGGAAGGCAGGCAGGGAAAGATTACGGTCTTCACAGATAAAGAAACTGGGGCTTGCAAATTTGAAGTTCATCTAGCTGAACACCCATCTGGAACTGTTCCAATAGCATTGTAGGGCATGCAATCAAGAGAGAAACCCAACAGAATTAACGTAGACCACAGTGGTTAACAAAGCCTTCATGGAAGAAGTACCCATTATTTCATCAAGTGTTAGTTATGAGCAATAGATCTTTAGCCTTGATATTTACGGTTTAATATTTTAACAATTAGTATATTTGCTAAGTGTTTGAGAGTCCTGAACAACTATTGGTAAAAGAAAAATAAATGCTCCTTTGTCTATTCCAGGATTATTGAAGATTTTACAATGACCTGGGCAACATATTAAGAACTGATTGCTATTAAATCTTGAATGACAAAATCTTGACAGAAATACCTCTTAATCATCCTATCACTTCAGGCCAGACTAATTATGATGGTACAAATGTGTACTTTGAGGCAGAACAGCAGCTAATAATTCTACCTACATTAGGCAGTTATTTGGACAGGAGAAAGATGCAATAACTGATTTATAATGTGAGACATGATTAAGAGGAAACTTTTGACTATATTAATCTTACCTACAATTCCTAACCTTGGGTGACACAGAATCAACTATAACAACATTCTGAATTCTTATAAACATTCTCCATGTTAGTCACAGAATTACAGCTACATCTTTATCTTTCACAAGTGACCTAAGGTTCTAAGAAGTATAATAATTACCATTAACCATTATATGGTTTGTTATATTTTTAAAGTACTCTAACATAGAATATTTAATTGGATAATTACTAAAGTGTTACAAAGAGAGCAAGATGGAAATTTTTACTCTTGTGTTTTATTTAAAAAGATGGGAGAAAATAAAGTTTATGGAGGATGAGATTTGCTTGGGTTAAAATAGTAGTTAATAGCAATAGTTTTAATATAAATAATATATTAGGAGCATAAGATATGCCAGGAATTGAGCCAAGTGCTTTATAATCATTATTTCACTTAATCCTTACAATGAACTATGTATTATTATCCTCATATTACAGATAATGAACCTAAACCTTGAACAAGAAAGTTGTACAAAATTAAACAGAATATGTAATGGAACTGGGAGATGAAGTGAGTTCTAACTCACCATAACACTTTGCTCTTAGGAGTCATTCAGTAATCCTGTTGAATATCCATTACAATGAGGGTATAGTTGGAGACACTAAAAATATGTAAATTATTGTTTTATAAAAATATATACAGAATATTAGAATATTAAAAATAATTAAAATGAACAGATTCTTTAAAAATTATCCAAAATATAAACATGGTTCCTTTAAGAACTTAATAGTTTGGGGGTGCCTGGGTGGCTCAGTCTGTTAAGCGTCTGACTTAGGCTCCAATCATGATCTCCTAGTAAGTTCAAGCCCTGCATCTGGCTCTGTGCTGGCAGTGCAGAGCCCGGAGCCTGCTTTGGATTCTGTGTCTCCCTCTCTCTCTGCCCCTCCCTGGCTCGTGCTCTGTCTCTCAAAAATAAACATTAAAAAAAAAAAAAAGAACTTATAACTTGGAAGTCTATAAAGAGATAATTCCAAAACAGTGTGGGCACTGTAACAAAAAATGGAATGGAGAGGAAACAGACTCACAGATTACATCACAGAAAAAGGATCTTACGGGGCAGATAGGAATTTCTTGGGCCACAAAGAGTGAGGGGGCCGATTCTAGGCAGACAGGTCAGCATATGAAGAAAACAATGCATGTACATATAAAACAGTAATTTAGAGAATAAAGAAAAAGTTTTAGATAACTGCACCATGGTTTTAAGGGTGAAATGATAGAAGATGATGTTATTGGAACCAGATTATTATACCTGTTTTAGTCAAAGGAAGCATTAGAGATACTAAGCCAGTAAATGAATGTGGAGGTGGGTTTCCTAGAGAGTCAGATGATTGTTTGATGTGTGGGAAACTTAAGAGGGGCCTGTTATGGACTGAATCTTTGTGTCCCCTCCCCAAATGCCTATGTTGAAACCCTACTCTCCAGTGTGACAGTTTAAGGAAGTGGACCCTTTGGGAGTAATTGGGATTAGACAGGGTCATGACGGTAGAACTCTCATAAATGGGATTACCGCCTACGAGTAGCACTAAATAGCTTGTGTCCTCTGCTTTCTACCATATGGAGATGCAAGAAGTAGGTAGTATGTGACCTGGAATAGGACTATCACCAGAGCCTGACCTTGTTGGTACCCTGATCTTGGACTTCCAGCCTCCAGAACTGTGAGAAATTTGTTGTTTATAAACCACCCAACCTATGATACTTTGTTACAGCAGTCCAAACTGATAACACAGTGCCTGAGAGAGAGGACAAGGTGAGTGGTCTGCTGTGAAGCTGTGCAGGAGCCAGACAAGGAGGGCCTGACTTAAGGCAGTAGAGTGGGCACAGAGTTGAGACTAGGTGTTTGGAAAGTCTGGATGAACAGACTTGGGTACCAATTTGCTAGCCTTCCGTCCACAAGGCTCGGTAAACCTATTTCCTCCATTACTATGTTCCCAAACCTATTTTATTTTTATTGATGCTTTCCTGAATATCAAAGCCTCTCTTGATAGCTCTCTCAACTAGATTCAACTTCTCATTCTTGTCATTCAAATCTTGTAGTACTTCCTCTGGCAAGGTGCTTAGCATGGATTCCTTAATTCCCAAGTTAATGTGTATCCATACCTTACCATGACTGGTCTATAAATGTCTGGAGAAAAGGATCAGTGTCTGATTACTCTTAAATCCATTACAAACCTAGCTCAATGTCTGAAGTATAGGTAAATATTAAATACTGGTTGAAAAATGAACTATTCTGCAATTCTTACCCAGTCCTTCTAATGACATAAATAGTCTTAGGCTTCACAGTAAACTTAATTAATGGCTAAATGCATTTGGTATCCACTCCCATAACACTTCACAATCCCAATCATAATACTCATCGAGTATTAAAATTTATTTCTAGATTCTGTTAATTGTATGATGATACCCACTGCACCTCTTACAATGTTTGAAACTCCATAAATGCTTATCTAATTAGTGAATAAATAAACAAGTCATTAATTATTTTGTCTCATGTGTTATGCATTTTGCCTCCCAGCTCTTCCCTTTGTGCTCTATGCGCGTGCACACATGTATCTTTGCATGCCTGTCCGGCAACTTTGGCTCTTTAGAGCATACTCAAAAAATACAAAGAAACCCAGAGAGGGCTCTATGTAGTCAAGACGGAAATTAAAACATCCATTTTGACCTCTTCCAGAGGTATATTGTGAACTCTGAGAACACAGCTTCCAAAACTGGCATTGCCATCTTAACAAATTCATTCGACCAGAGAATCAGGCCACACAGGGTGTCAGGTTCCACCAGAAGTTAGATGAAAGTCTTCTGGAATTTCACCATTTCCCCCCCCCCCCCCCAAACACATATGCTGTGCTTAGAAGGTCCAGGGAAATTCAGTGGACACTGATTAGAAAAGCTAAGAGAAAACTCCCTGATATTCAACTCCTGCCAACTTGAAGACAGTGTAGTCACATAGTTTTTGTCGTATCAACTGAATCAACACATGTATTGGCACCGGATTTACTTATGAAACTGGGAAAGCTACTTGGAGTGAGGAATTTTGAATAATAGCCTAAATCCAGGTAAGAAGTAGTTTTGGTCTTCCTCATCCAGTTCCTGTATCCATCATACACTTCTGAGTTAATTCTACCACCACCTGTGTTCTCTTACACGATGTTACCCCAGATATTGCCATTCTATTTGGTGTCACCTTTCACCCTCCACTGTTGAAATGACATCCTTATTCATCTATCTAGTGTCTCCTACCCCCGCTACCCAGGACTTGAGAATTCTTCTGAGGTTTTATCTTGTTCTTTCTGTTGGAACATACTCATCTATTTGTCCATGGTCAACTCTACCCTAGCTCTTGGTAGTCTCTCAAACATTTTTGAGTGTCCAAACGGTCCATTCTATTTTTAATGGCTCCCAGTAGTTGAGGGTGTGCCGAGACCTGATCTTGTTCTAAAGAGGGAATGGTCTCTGGCATAGCTTTCAAGCATGCAAATATACCCTGTCCCGTGGGACCACAAGCCTAACCCCCTTGGCTACCAGTTCCAGGTGATCTAGGGGTGTCCCCTGGCAGCAGTTGCAAAAAATTGGGGCTCCAAATGAGTGTATAATATATGCTCCTGTCTGGGAGACACAGTCCAGTGGTATGGAGGCAGAAAGAGAGTACCAAGATGGCCACACTGGCTTATGTCCAGTAGACCTCTAGAGTGAGCCAAACCTGAAGCCTACCCTTAGGGCTGAAGCTACAGGACAAGCAAATAGTCCAGTTTCACACAAAGACTGGGGGTGTATTTCACTCCACGGTCTGTGCAGTGCTCTCCGGGAAGCAGCGTGCCAACAATGGTTCCCCGTCGTTACCATCTGGTGGAACCGAGAAACCCAAATCCACAGGGGCCGCAAAAACACACCAGAAGCATGCAGACGCCTGTGCTTCGGGGCCCTCCAGAAATGACTGTGGTCAGCCCTTCCATGTTTGTGTGATTAGAAGCCTGCCCCTCAGGCTACAGCCACAATAAGCTAAGCGGGCACCTTCTGGGAGAGACGGAGCTCCCTGGGCCACGTGCCTGCGGTGCCCTGGGGTTGGCGGCCCTTTAGGAGCTCTCTCTCCATTGGTTACAGGCCTGCGGGAAGCACGAGGAAGCCCCGCCCGCGCCCCCTGACAACAGCTGCCAAATGTGAGGCCTGCGCCCGCCTCCTGAAGCTCCCAGCACCCCGGGGGCACGTGCGCTCTGGCACACTGCCGGGATGGCGTGGAGAGGGTGTCCGCAGTGAAAGCGGAATAAAAAATAGAAAAGGAAAGGGGGGGGGGAGCGGAAAGGGAGCCTACAGTTTTAAGAAGAAAACAAAAAAGGCGGCGCCCAGCGGCTGGAGCTTGGCGAGGGAGCGGGAAGATGGCGCCTGCCAATCTTCCTGTGCAAGGACTGCGGCCTCCAAATGCGCCCCAAGCAGGCGCCTACGTCCTCAGGGCGGAGCTCCACGAGGAGCAAATTGAGACTCTCACATCTAGAGAGCCGAGGCCCTCCGCGGCGGCCTGCCGCTAGGCCCAGAAGGTGGGTGAGTCCTAGGGTGCCCCCGAGACCCATTCCTCCCAGCGCGGTTTGCCACGGGAGTGTCGTGGAAGCGAGCCACCCCACCCCCTCCTCAGGGGGGTGGGTGCCTTCATAGCTGGACATTTACAGGCCCGGCTCTCAGGTGCCACTCGTAGAAGCTGGGGGGTTCAAACCCTTTACCTCTCGGGGAGAAGCGCTGGGTTTCGGTGGGTCGCCACCTGGCCGCGCTCGGGGTGGGGGACTGTGCCCCAGCCTCCTACCTGCTTTCGTGTGGGCCTCTCCCCTTCGGACAGGATGCACAGGAGTCACTCAGAGAGTTTTTTAGGTTTTTTTCCAGGGAAACTTCTTCCACATTTATCTGTAGACTCTAACAGGAGGAGCAGAGCCCAGACCCTCTGAGGCCACCATCTTGAACCGGAACTGGACAATTCTTTATATAGTTTCTCCCCCCCCCCCCCCCCCCCCCCCGGCAGAATCAGGTTTCTCCTATTTGCACCCAGTCGGGCCACACACCTGCTCAGTATTTGATAGTGGCTCCCCTAAACCGTGCCAGAAACTCGTGGATATTTTTGTTGGGCAGACAAGTATCTCAGCGGTGACTCTTCATACCAGACTGCTTTAAAAAAAATCATTATTTTGCAGACCTTCTTGCCATTGCAAATAATATTCTCCCTGCCTGAAATGGCCTTCCCTCTGTTTGTTTACACTCATAAATCCTACTCATCCTTCTCTGCTCAGATATTGCCTTCTTTGTAATGTCTTCCCTTATCACCTTATAAAATGAGAGGGGTAGACAGGCTTTCTATTTTATTAACCATCTATGGTCTGAGGCTTGTTCACGTCTCTTTAACCCCACCAGATGCGAAGGCACTTGAAGGGCAGGGGGTTTTCAACTCTTAGTTCTCTGTGCTCAGATGTAAGTGTGAGTCCAAAGTAGAAACTGTTAACTATTTGCAGAATGATTCTATTCACATCCTTATGGCAAATATCTTACTTGCAGATATGGCCCCAGTAAGATGCACCTGTGCCAATTGTCCCCCTCATTAATATGGCAAGTTCTGAGCATCCATTATTCCATAATTCCTGGGCGGCCCCCATATTTCAGCTGATACAAAGTCAACCTTCATATAGATGGCACCTCTGCTCTGGTGTGATCACCAAGAAGCCATAAAGAGGAATTAGTCAGCTTAGGTGGATAATTGATGGATGTCAAGTGTCCCTTTGTATAAAAGACTTGCTTCTAGACCGATTGCCTGAGGGCTCAAGAGGCTCCTAGTTGACAACCCAGATGCCTTCTTTTTACTTCCTCTGAATATCTGCATTTTCATCCAAAATTAAGGCACCAAGGACAGCTTTGAAGCGATGGCCTCGGGGCTAGTACATTTAATGAGAAATCTTATTTTCAGGGGTCATCTTCTGATACCTTGTGCTAATCACGCCTGGCCTTGAAGTGATGGGATTGCTATGCACCTACTTAAAAAAAAAAAATCTTACAATTTAATAGGACTTATTAGTTTTAGAGGTTTTTGACAACTTGATTTGCTTCCTTCTAATTAGTTAATGGTTGGTTCAGGCTGTGACAGCCCCCAGCAGGGCTTACAGCTTATAGTCAAAGCTTATGGCCTTGAAATACAGGCTCTAAGCTTAGAGTGGTTAGGAAAAAACATAAACAGGGAAGTAATATGTGTTATCCATAATGAAGGGCTCTTCCCTCCTCCCTCTATCATTCAAAGAACTGAAGAAGGTCCCTCCCCCCACCCCCAGCCTGAAAAACTGACATTCTAAAAGTAAAAGATTTAGGAGTGACTTACTCAAATTCATGAGTGATATTCATTGCTGAGTTAGGATGACAACCCTCGTTTTTGACTCCCAGTTTAAAGTTCATTTCACAAAACACTATGCTGCCTCTTGCAAAATTCACCTGTTAAGCGTTAAAGTAGGTAAAATGCCAGTTTGAAGCTCAACAGGATGATGGGGGGAAAGTAGGCTGAAGGAGCAGCTGAACTTGTTGATTGGTATTACTCCATGCAGCTACACCCCCACTTACACTACCCCGGCCCACTGATCAGCATTTTCCTTTTGTGCAGACTTTGTAGCCAAAGAATCAATACATCATTAGCCTGTAGCATGTTGTTTTCTGGGTATCAGACGAGCTCCTGGGAGCATTCTTTGAGTCATAATGACAGGGGTTGGGCTGTAATGTAAGTCCTGAATTATGCCACATTAAGGATCTTCCTCCCCCACGAAGCTGGTAAGCTGCTCAAATATTCCCTTGTGTGGCTTCAGACACAGCCATCAAATATTTAGCATGGATTTTGGCTAATGTGCCTCACTTATCCCCAAGATACTCTCCTAAAACAGGTAGCTGGTATTAATACCCGTTAAGAGGTGAGGAAAGAGAGCCTTGAAGAGATTAAGTGGACAAGACTTGCATCCTGGAGTAGCCAAATCAATCCCTTAGATCCCTTTCCTGCACTAGCCACTCCCTGTTCCTTTGGCTTTGAGAACCAGAAAGGTTTTGAAAATTCTCTTCACGGACTGTCTCCAGCTGCTCTATCCCCAGCCAGAGAGCTCATGACCACCGGCTGGCATTAAACTTCATCATTCTCTGCCCTCCGCTACTATTCCTGAGCCTGCCTCTTCCCAAGACTCAGACGTCCCTTCTCTCTCAGCCTCCCCCAGCCCTCATCTCCTTCCTCTCCTTCCCCCTGAATGACTCATTTTGTTTACTGAGCAGAGAAGCTAATAGAAGGCAGCAGAATTTAAGCTTCCCTGGGACTTGCTTTACACGCTGACAAAATCATTCTTTTCTCTCTCTGTTAAATATTCATGGCTCTCAGATTTTTAGATACAAAGGTACATTTTGTTTTAAAATGTGCTGATCCAAGACATACTGGTTTGCATTGATTTCTTCCTCTTTGCATTTCTATTGCATTGGAAATAAAGAGGTCCTCATTCACTTCTTCTGAAATATGGACCTGAATTTATCTTTGGTTTTCTTTTTAATTTGGTTGCTATTTGGCAAAAGGGCTGATGTTGGTAGACATTTTCCATGTTTGTGCGTTTTTCTCTTTTGACATGGTGCGCGTGCACACACACACGCAGACACGTAGACACAGAAAAATCACATCATCTTTTCCAGGCATCACAGCCTCATGTTAATGTAATTTGAAAGGGATTTTGACAAAGGTTTGATCTATTACAGAGTTCAAATATTTACAGTTTGGAACAAAAATAAAATGTAGATTTACACAGATGAAGAATAGACTCCTCCTAGAACAGTTCAGAGAATAGTCGAAAATGAAATGGGAGCAGAAGTGCCTCCATCTTAAGAAAGGAGGAGTGAAGGAAATGACATGGCATAAGAATTATGGAAAGAGAATAAATGGGGGTGGGAGGGAGGAGGGATAAAAATCCTGATTAATTCAGGTCACTTGACAGAGTCTTACAATGTACAGTGCAGATGAACAGAGTAAAGGCTTTCAGATTCTGGAAGATACATGGGGAATTTTCTTTCCCCAAGCTGGTATCACACATATTGCCATATGAAACTAAACGAGAAAACAACCAGTTGATAAAAAAAGCTGATTTTTTTTTCTTAGCATAGTAAGGGAATATACTATCTTGGCAGACTTTTCATAAAGTCGTGGAGTACGGAAGATAAATTTAGGAATTTTTTGAGGTTTTGCAGTCTTTTAGTTAAAATATGTGACTAGAATTGGGTAAGGATTCTGATCTAATTATCTGGGATTGGTGAACACTTCAGCTGGAAGACTCTTAGGGAGTCTGATGCAGTGGAAGAGTTAAACCATTCAATGCTTATTTAAATAATTTTTTTTTAAAGAACGTGGAATTAAGAATAAAATTATTTGTGATTTTTACCTTCCCAGGCAACAGTTTCTTAGAATAGTAAAGTCATGTTGATGAAGGCAATGGGTTAATAAAGTCATGTTGGTATAGACAGTCAGCTGTGTGGGTATAGGAGATTTGAAATCTTGATTATAAACTTTCATAATTAGGAAATACCTGAAAGTTTATCTGGCCTAGTATCAACTCGATTCTTGAATTCCCTTGTGACATGCCAACCAGGTGCTCATTCAACCTCTCAGAGACAGAAACCAGTGCAAAGTTCTAGAGACTCTGGCAGAGGGCACTGGTAGGTATTAACTCAAGGTTTCCAAAACTAATATAATTGAAGTATTCTATGGATCTCTACTTCTCTTTCCTTTTTTTAGTTTACGAAGACTGGCTTCATTGTCCTTTACTCTCTAGCTTTTCTCTCCTCGTATGTGCTTACTCATAGGACCTGCATCCTCATCACAAGACTTTCTGAGAATCTCCAGGGCCCTCCACAGTGTATGTATCTCATGGGCTTTATGAACACTTCCATCTTAACTTCCTCACAGCTACCAATGTCATTCCCTAAGCGTTTTCCAGTTCAGATTCTCAGAGTGGAACTCTAATTTGTCTGGCTTATGCTTTATTCCAGACCATTTCATGGGCCACTGACCAGTATATGCATTGGCTGTGTTGAGGGACAGATGCCCCACTTTGATCCATCAAATGTAGCCCTGGTGAGGCTGGGTTCTGCAATAAGAGACCAGTCTGGTATTTCCTTGAAAGGGCTATTCTCAAGTAGTTTCTGTAAGGAATACTGTGAGTGGAAAGATTTTATAATGTTTTTAAAAATTCTTTTAAACTTTTTTTAAGTTTATTTATTTTGAGAGAGAGAGAGAGAGAGAGTACAAGCAGGGGAGGAACAGAGAGAGAGAGGGAGAGAGAAGAGAGAAAGAAAATCCCATGCAGGCTCCACACTGTCAGCACTGAGCCTGATGCAGCGTTTGAACTCACAAACCGTGAGATCATGACTTGAGCCAAAATCAAGAATCGGATGCTTAATCAACTGAGCTACCCATCCATACTAGGAGAGAAGTATAGCTGTCCCTGTAATATTTTTCAAAGAAAATGATGAGGATGTCAATATCATAGCAAACATGTCTAAATCAGAGGAAATTTACCTATTTTGCCTATTGTGGACATTGGTCTTAGAAGACATCATGTTTTTAAAACTCTTGCCATTAATTAATTTTTTTTAATGTTGATTTATTGAGAGAGAGAGACAGAGAGAGGGAGAGAGAGAGACAAAGCATGAGTGAGGGAGGGCAGAGAGAAAGGGAGACACAGAATCTGAAGCAGGATCCAGGTTCTGAGCTGTCTGCACAGAGCCCCATGTGGGGCCCAAATCCAAGTACAGTGAGATCACTACCTGAGCGGAAGTCAGATATCTGCTCAACCGACTAGGCCACTTAGGCGCCCCAGCTAATCTTAAGTCCAAAGACTTGGATGCGCGTTGGGGATCTATCAAAACACATTACAGGCGTGCCTGGGTGGCTCAGTCGGTTAAGCGTCCAACTTTGGCTCAGGTCATCCTGTCACAGTTCGTGAGTTCCAGCCCCACTTCAGTCTCTGGGCTCCGTGCTGACAGCTCAGAGCCTGGAGCCAGCTTTGGATTGTGTCTCCCTCTCTCTGCCCCTCCACCACACATGCTCTGTTTCTCCTTCAAAAATAAACATTTAAAAAAATTAAAAAACAAAATACACTATAGCATTGTATACTTCAGTGTTTATTAGTGCACGTGAACAGCTTAGCAGTTGAAAGTGGACCCCAAATCTCTGAATACCTTATCATCTTTTTATTTTCAGATGAAGTTTTTTTTTTTTAATTCCTTCTATTCCTTCAACTAAATCCTGTGCCATCCTTCACAGCATTTATGAAAGTCAATTATGGTTGTAGGTTTTTTCTTTCTCGTTTTGTCTGTATTCCCCCATAAATTGTCACTATGGCAGGGACCATTACTGTCTTGTTTACTTATTCCTAGTGTATAGATACCTGTTGAATAAAACAAAGCAGAATCACAGAGAGAGGACTGAGGAGAGTAGGGGAGATAAATTAATACTCATCCTGTAGGACTTCATTATATACATAAGGTCACCAGAAATAGTCTATAACTAAAGATATAAAGTAGGATATATAGACACAGTACTTTCTACTCTGGCAGCTTTTCTTGTTAAGGTTTAGAGTGGGATTTTTTTTCCAAATTTTCACTCTTACAGGAACATGGATCATAAATATGAAACTTGTGAAGGAAATAAATAATGAGAAAAGTTCTTTACATCCTGATTTCAGAAAATCTTCTCCCCAAGGGGACATTATTTGCATGTTTTTCAGTTAGAGGTGAAACTTAACTACAAATACTTCAGGAAAAGTAGAAACTAACCTACTAATAAGGTGCCTAGGTTTTAAAAATAGTTGTGCTTTCAAATCATGGCTCTGTGAGATTGTGTACAAATGGCTTAACCACTCTGACCCTCACCTTCTTCTGTAAAATGTGCATCCCACTGACATTACTAAGAGAGGTAAATGACAGGAGGGAATGCCTGATACGGAGTGCAAATAATACCTTTGATTTTATTGTATATTCTATATTGTTTAATTTTTGCCACATTCGTCAACACTAGTGGCTAAATGAAAAATTAGTGAAAAATTGAGGTTCAGAAAGTTCAAGCAACTTGCCTGAATGATACATCTTGAAAAAGACAAGTGCAATATTGTGACTTATAAGGTATGTTTATTTGGTCTCTCAGATGACCAAAGTAGATTTCACATATATATTTGATTTTCTCACAAAGTTCCTGGCTCACAGCTCCCAAAACACTAGGAATCTCCTCAGCACTGGGAACATCTTTTGTTATATTTGATCTCTTGTCCTCAGTTCCTGAAATGCTTCAGAGCTAGAAAAGTGAAGTGGGAGTTCTTGTTATTCATAACAAGCCCTTTCTACCACAACTGGGTTTATGTTAGTGAAGTGACTTTTGGAAAGCAGCTAAGGATGGGGGCTGGTTTTGGAACCAACTTCATGGAAGCGTGGAACTTTCAGTCTCATCTTCTGACTTCTGGGGATTGGAGAGAGGCTGGAGTTTAAATCAGTCCTGTATGGTCAATGACTTAAGTTAGTCTTGTCTATGTAATGAAGCATCCATAGAAACCCAAAAGGAAGGGGTTTCCAGGTCTTGCAGGTTGGTGAGCCAGAATGCTTTCCATGTGCCACTGAGCTGGGTCTCCAAACTCCACGAGGGCAGAAGCTCCTTTGTTGCAGACCTATCCCTATGTACTTCTTTATCTGGCTGTTGATTTGTATCCTTTAATAGTCTTTGTAATAAACCAGTAATCTAGTGAGTAAACAGGTTTCCTGAGTTTCATGAGTGGCTCTAGCAAATTAATCCAACCCAAAGAGGGAGTCCTGAGAACCTGTCATCTATAGCTCGTCTGTCAGAAGTTCAGGTCGCAACCTGGATTTGGGATCACCATCTGAAGTGGAGAGCAGTCTTGTAAGACTGAGCCTTTAACTGATGGACTCTGATGCTGTCTTTGGGTATACAGTGTCAGAAATCAGTTGAATTGTAGACATCCAGCTGGTGTTTCGGAATTGTTTGATGGTGTGGAGGGATTCCTGCCCGCATTGGAAATTGGGTGAACTCTTAACAAGGATGGGATTTGAACCTAGTTATTGATGGGGTGAGGGGAAGGAGGGTGAGGGAACTGAAGGGGTGGAGACGAGTGTATGAAATTCAGTGATTTACAAGTTTTAATAAGTAAGACTTATGCAGACAACTGCAGACATCCATTCCACCGCTTATATATCTCCAAATCTGCATTTCCACAGAACCTCTGGGTGATTCTGATAACATTTATTCAAGACTTCCTCTACTAGGTGTTGTTCTAAATGGTTAAGTGCTTTGCTTAATGTCTCACAGCTGGTTGGTGGCCAAGGCAGGATCCAATTCCAGAGGCCTTGTTCTTAGCTACTTACTATACTCTGCTGGCTTTCCTGAGTCAGTTGTGCACCACATTTAAAAACAGAGACTGTGGCTAGTGTGGTGCCTGAAACAAATCAGTATCTATCTAAAATTAACATGAAAGGTGGGTGTGATCAATGAAACCCAATGCATAACCTAATACCTGGCACAACATCCTCAATAAATAAATATTTATGAGGATAATAGCAAGTTTTCAGTCTTAGAGAAGAGAGACACAACATTCATTTAGCCATGGGGTTTTTGAAACCGAAACTAGAATAAACTGTAAAAGTCCTTAAGACCAAGTCACCTTGTGGATGCTACAAACCTCTCAATATTTCAGGCCCTTGGTCAGTCAAAGAAAAAGCAGCCTCTGGCTTGTAGTGTGGAAATAAGAGAAAAGACTAGAAATTTGACCCATGGAGAAGTAAGAGAGCTTTAAATGCCAGAGTCGAATAGACTTCTGACTGTAGCCAGCTATTTGACAGACAAGAGGGAGAGAAATAAATACTGCAGTAATGATGTCTACAATCACAGAAGTGATTCTACAACAGCAAAAAGATGCTTATGGACACGTGGGGCCAATGTGAGCCTATCGATTTCTCTCACAATTCCTTTTTATTGTTCATCTTTTCCTGTTAGTTCATGCAGCCAGCGTCTCGGGGACTGCGGTTCCTCTTGGGCCTGCCAATCTGATTGCTGTTGAGCATCCATGAAATATGAAGGTCCATGAGCCCTTTAATTGGACAAGTCCCCATTAATAATGCAGTAGAGATGCCAGGAGTTGGGGTAGGCAGGTGGAAGAGAGAAAGACCAGGTGAGGAAAAAAGAGAAAGAATCCATGAATGCAGTCTTCACACATAGAGGGGAACAGAGAGAAAAGCAGTCATTACACAAAATTCCATCCAAGCCACACGAGTGGTAGATTTGGCTTTAGCAGCACACTACCCACTTGGTCAAGTCAATGAACTTTTCCAGTTGTTTGAGATCAAGATTATCTGAGTGCAAGGATTGCAGGTGAGATTGCTAGTGTCTGTAGTCTGCTTGATGCTCAGTGGATAGCACAATTTTATACCAGTTATTGAATCCCTGAATTCAAGGAATCTGTTACACAAATTCAAGTTACCACACGTCTAGTCTGGAAGTTGTTTTTCTTTTTTAAAATTTTTAACATTTATTCATTCCTGAGAGAGAGACATAGAGTTCAAGCGGGGAGGGGCAGAGAGAAAGGGAGACACAGAACCTGAAGCAGGCTCCAGGCTCTGAGCTGTCAGCACAGACCCTGACATGGGGCTCAAACCCACAAACCGTGAGATCATGACCTGAAGTCAGATGCTTAACCGACTAAACCATCCAGGCACCCCAACGTTTGTTTTGTTTTTGTGTTTGTTTTTTACTTAAAATGTGATTACTTAAAAATGTAAAATTAAGGTACTGGTTTAAGATCAGTGCAAAATATAAAATAGCCATCATCTCCAGAGAGTTTGGCTTATTCCTGGTTTAAAATAAACAGAGAAATGTCCGTCATAATTTATAATTGAAATATCAGGGTAGTTCAGAGACATTTAACACACCTTATTACAAATGAATAAACCAAAACTGACATTTAAAAAATTTATTTATTCAGCTGTTTAACCAATGATGAACATTTTCTACATATAAAAATGTGCTAGATGCTCACGATTCAGTGATGACTAATGTGGGCACGTTCCCTGCCATTGATGAGCATTTCAGGTTAGTGGGGGAGGGAAAGAGAAGAGTAAGCAGAAATTTGCCAAATCAGGGATATGTGTTATGAGAGAACAAGGATAGTGTGTTCTGAGACCACAGAAGAGCATCTCACTCAAATGCAGAGATAATTAAGGCTTCCTGGAGGCAAAGTCTTCTAGCCAGAGGCTGAAAGCATGAATGTGAGTTAGCCAGACAAACAGGGTGTGGAAAAGCATTCCAGGCAAAGGGAATAGTATGACCAGAGACTAGGGCACATTTAAGAAAAGTAGAAAATAAAGCAACTTCATTTGGATTGTAGTATTTTGGACTGAAGCTTTCTGTCCCCCTAAAATTTCTATGTGGAAACCCTGATCCCCAATGTGACGTATTTAGAGATTGGCCCTCCAGGAGATAATTAAGTTTAGATGACATCATGAGGATAGAAACTCCAAAATGGGATTTAGGACCCTTTGATAAAAAGACGAAGAGACCTGAGGTCTCGGTCTCTGCCTTTGAGGATGTAGCAAGAAGGTAGGATGAGAGTTCTCATCAGAACCACACCACAGTGGCACACTGATCTTGGATTTCCAGCTTCCAGAATTGTGAGAAATTAATAGTTTTTAAGCCACCCACCCTGTGGTTTTTATTAAGTAGCCTGGGCTAAGACAGGTACATTGAGAAAGACGTAGAGGTGAGACTAGAGGAGTGACCACAGACCAACATGAAATTCCTTTTAAGTCCTGCTGCAACACGCCTTTACAGGAACAGAATTGGAGGCTCTCAAATCTCACTTTCTAATGCCCCTTGCCAGGGAGGCTTCACTCCTACTACAACAGCCCTCCTGAGGTCTAGGACTCTGTCTTGTATTTCAAACCCCCACTCCAGTAACTGAGATTCTGCCTTGATCTGAGCAAGGCCAACATGTACTTCTGATTGGCTTACAGTATCTAGGCCCAGATTCTCAGTGTTTGGGTCCCAGCCAGAAAAAAGTTCTAAGTATCCTCATTCTCCTGTCAGAGTAGGGTTCTACATTTCTTTCTTTCTTTCTTTCTTTCTTTCTTTCTTTCTTTCTTTCTTTCTTTCTCTCTCTCTCTCTCTCTCTCTCTCTCTTTGTCTCTCTCTCTCCCCCTCTGCCTCTCTCTCTCCCTCTCTCTCTCCTTTGGACCCAGCAGAAACAAGAGGCCTGTTTCTGAACTTGGGACTCTACTGGAGTTTTTCACCTCTGACTGATTATTACCTGTCTGCTCAGCCAAATCTCTATCACCAACTCACATCCTGATGTTGCATCCCACCTGCCCATAACACCTGCTGGACAGCCCAGGTGTTGACCATGCCCACTCTCAGGCCTTACCTCCATGTACCCTTTGCCTGCTTTTTCCCCCAGCACCCCCAGCTGAGTCCCAACTCTTTGGGCCTTCTGAATGTCATATCTAGTCCCTGTTTATGCCGTCTAGCCTGGCTTGCCTATGTTGTTTCTAAATAACTTTTCTAAATAACCTCTATGAAACACCACAAAAAGACAGGAAAGATAATTCCTGAAATAAGATTGGTCAAACACTAAACAGGTGAAAAAGAAAAGTAAAGTAGAGTAGGTTTGGGTAATTCATAGTGTTTGTGAATTAAGAGACCGAATGGATTTTGGTGTGGTCTAGCAGAGAGGTATAGTTGAGTTAGTGCTTCCATTTATTTAATCAGAAGACATTTAGAGGATAAATGCGTTGTGCCAGAAACTACTTTAGGGTCTGAGATCTTGGCTGCACACAAGATAAATGTATGTGGAGATTCTAGTCTAGAGGAAAAGGGAGATCTAAACTTTGAATTATCATCTAAGATGGAGTAAGAATGTTCTAGTGCATATATGCACAAGCTGGCTCTTTAAAAGCCATTTGCTGAATGTGGTCTTCAAATGATTTTCAGGTTTCAGGGAATCTCCACGCCACATATCCTCTAAGACTCCTTTCAGTTCTGAAAATCTCTGTCATGTTGGGTTCTACTTGTCGGGAATCCAAAGGCAGAAGGTACAGGGTAGAGACAAAACACCCCAGAATAATTGTTCAAGTTGCTTGCTTAGAAATATCATGCCACAGGTAGAACCAGAATCAAGGAGGGAGGGGGAGTGGATATGGCAGGAATGTTTTTACTTTATCTGTAGCTCTGTTTGGTGACATCTCATCCCTCATGGAGGATATTTTTGTGAAAATTTTCCTCCTATTTATATGGAGTAGAGATATTATTCAATGATTGTCAGCAGTGAGAAATGCACAGAAAGATAAAGAAAGGAGTTTGCCTGTCAGTGACAGTGTATAGGATCTATTTCCTTTATCAGAGAATCTGGGCTCTAATGAATGGATCCCATACTGCCTATTCATCATCTGCATGGGAAGCAAAATAGGCCTCACTACCTGATTAGCCAGCTACCTGGGCCTTCCTCCCTATGGATGACCATCTCCTCTTTCCTCCTGGGCCACAAGTATGTTAGTCTAAAGAGAGAGGAGTAGAGGCCTTAGGATGCAGTGGGGAAATTTTGGTGCTAACCTGAAAGTGATCAACTTTCTCTTTTGGAACATCAACTGAGCTTGTATCCTCAGGCTGGTCTGTCTCTTCGTTTTGTCCTTTCAAATCAATCCCTTTCCTCCTCATTTGAATTTAAGAAAAATATTTTTCATATGTTTCTAAAAAATAAGTTATCTTTAGGTAATAAGATAGTTGGGAATTTTTATCTTTTTTGCTTATCAGTATATTCTAAATGATATATATTCAGCAAATAGTTCTTTTTTTTTTTAAGTTTATTTAGTTTTGAGAGAGTGCAAGTGGGGGAGGGGCAGAGAGGAGGGACAGAGGATCCAAAGTGGGCTCTGTGCTGACAGCAGCTGGACAATGTGGGGCTTGAACTCATGAACAGTGAGATCATGACCTGAGCTGAAGTGGGATGCTCAACCGACTGAGCCACCCACGTGCCCCAGCATGTAGTTCTTTAAAAGAATATATTTTTCTAAAGTTGGTACCAGTGTAGGAGTATAGACTAGTGCAACTTTCTTGTAGGGTAATTTAAAAACTTTAGTAACAATTAAAATATAGATATTCTTTGTTACTGTAATTCTCTTCCAAGAATATATTCTAAAGAATATTTCTCACAAGTGTGCAAAGATATACTTATTAGAATATCCATAGTAGCAAAGAAAAAGTGGAAATAGCCTAAATGTCTATCAATAGCTAATTTATTAAATGATGGCTGTTCTGTGTAGCCAAATACTCTATGTAACTATTAAAAGAAAATGCTAGGTCTTTATATGCTGAAATGGGGAGATCACTACATTATTTTATTAAATGAAAAAGCAAAGTGTGGAAGGGAACTTCTGGGATTCTGTTTTGTTCTATTTCTTGGTCTGGGTCCAGCTGGTTATATCTGAGCATTGAGTTTATAAAATAAAGGAGTTACAAACTTAAAATACATATATGTTTCTGCAGGCATACTTCAATAAAAATGTTAAAACAATGTACAACATATTACAAATATCATTTGTAATTTCAAAACAGTGTTTATATTAATTGCTTTGTTACTTATACAAATTCTAGGAAACAGGCCACTGTAAACAATGATTACTTCTGCAGTGGAGAAAGGAAGTTGGACATGTAGACTTTTACTTCTGGTTTTATGTATTTTGCACTTCCTGATTTGTTTCATTTAAAAAACAAAAGAAAAGAGGTAGTTAAAAATTATTTTCAATACTGGTACACATTCCTGGGGAAAAGTAAAATAATATCTCTGTCTTCACTCAAAGTCAACTATCAAGCTCTGTGATGGTTTTCCTTTGCTGGATCTATGCTCTCTACTTCTAGAATTCATCACAATGCATCTGTAGTGCTTTATTTTCTTCTTTGGCCTACCAGGCTCTCTCTCCACATCTTTCAAGGCCTCCATTCCAAATCTAAGTGGGTGAGCATCTGTTAAGCAGCTGCTACTTCCAAATTGAGAAAGGGCCACATTGCAAGCAAGAGGCCAGGGCAAAAATCATTCTGAGTGGAAAATGGCTTGGCAGGGTCCAATGCTCTGGGACCCATCTGAGAGGACAGATCATTAATGTTAATCTAACTGAGCTCAGGGTAGGAGGAAGGAGAGCTGTAGTTTCTGGGAGAAACGGCTTGAGCTAAGGGCTGGTTTCATTTGACAGAGACAATGAGGAATCACTTGCCTGTGCTAAATGGAGACACGATTATCCATAATTGATACATGATTTTCAGCTGCCTTCTTTGTTCTGGTGCAGAGAAGCTGTAAAGAAGCAGTGAGGAAGTGGGGTCATGAGGCCTCACAATGCCAAGGACTGTGCCCAGGCACGAGGCTGGCATTTCCATTCTAGTTTGAGGAATTATAGGGTTGCTTACACAGAGCTATTTACATTTCTCAGGTAACCCTAAAACCATATCAGCTAAATACCAAAGGTTCTATTCACCATAACCTCTAGTGGTTAAGAGCCAAGGATTTGGAATCAACCTCTGTCTCATGCAAATCCCGGTTTTAACACCTTAAGGGAGCATCTGAACCTCAGTATCTTCCTAAATAAAGAAGAATAATATTATTTATTTCATAAAGTTTTTAGTTGTTATTGCTGACGTTAATACCCTTTACGTTCACAGAGTGCTTACATTGTGCCATAGTATCTATGAGGTAGATACAATTACAACCATTTTGTATGAGAGAAAATGGAAAATATAAGGATATGGCTCAGACGGAGCAGAGATGGGATTTAAACACAATTCTCTCTGATACAGAACCTAGCAGACTTTGAGCCTCTCTTTGTGTTGGACTGTGTAGGTTACAATGACCATGTTCTGCTGAGATCTCATGAAAGTAAATGTGCTTAATGCAAGCCTCAAAACTGTGAAATTACATGGGTGAAATTAGCCTGGGTGCCTCAGTCAGTTAAGCGTCTGACGTTTAATCTCGGCTTGGGTCATAATCTCATGGTTGTTGAGATCAAGCACCATGTTGGGCTCTGCATTGGCAGAGTGGAGCCTGCTTGGGATTCTGACTCCTTTTTCTTCCCCTTCCCCACTAGCTCACTCTCATTCTAAAATTAAAGAAACTCAAAAAAAAAAAAAAAAACCTGTGAAATTAGCCCCCATTTATAGCATCCACTCAGAATCTCCAATGGCTCAAAACGTTAATAAAATTCTCAAGGACCAAAAACATTGATTGGTCCACAGCACACTCTCACATTATTATAATATTACCCAGCTAGTAACTGGCAACACTGATCCATTGGTTAGACTAGACCAGTGCTTCTAGAAGGTTCCTGTGCAAGATGGGAGCATCATTGTCACCTGGGAGTGTTAAGAAATGCAAATAATGACCCTATCTCAGACCTACTGAATTTGAAGGTTGGAAGCTAGGGATGTGATTTGACCAACTCTGCATATGATTCTCATGCACATTAAAGCTTGAGAAGCACTGGGCCTGAAGTAAGGTGTTAGGGCAAATCATTAGCTTTAAAAAGGGAAGGGAGGGAGATGAGGTCTGTATCCACATTATTAAAAGAGTCTTCTTTCTAGAGAAAGAACCTGGTCTTTTTCTCCAGGTAATTTCAGCCTTAAATTTTTTATCTTTTGTATGTTGTCTGGGAAGTGGAGGGGAGGGTGCTATAGGCAGGAGGCGGGGAGTTATATAGTTAACTGCTTCCTAAAACCTAGAGACATATTTTCAAACACCAATATGACTTCAGATAACCTGAAAAAAGACTTTCTGTTTTTATTTTAATTTTTTAAACTTTTTTTTTTTTTAACATTTATTTATTTTTGAGAGACAGCACAAGGCGGGGAGGGGCAGAAAGAGAGGGAGAAACAGAATCCTGAGCAGGCTTCAGGCTCCGAGCTGCCAGCACAGAGCCCAACGCAGGGCTCAAACCCACAAACCGTGAGATCATGACCTGAGCTTAAGTCGGATGCTTAACCAACTGAGCCACCCAGGCACCCAAGGTTTTCTTTTTAAAAAGAAAAAGTTTCTGAAAGTGTTCTGTAGAGACAAATGTGTGCTTTGGACCCAGAATCAAGAATCTGGGGTCTAGTTACTTACTTTTGTTTCCCTTTTCCATCTCCTTCGGCACTCGGACCATTTCCTCTCCTCTCTCCAGCTCCTCCTTCTCTTTCATAATTTAAGTCACTGGCCTGTTCGGGGGAATTAATTGTGAGTAAAGTAGACAATGCCCATACCCTCAGGGAGAATACAGAGTAGTAATAAATAGGCAAATGCAAAGCCATGCGATCCATGGAATGATCAGGAAAACTCTTCTTAGGGAAAGAGTTGGCTAGAATGAGCCTTTGTTAGGCAAGAATTTTGGATTGAGGCATGGCAGAGAAGTTTGAAGATAAAGAAGGGTGGACATACAATGAATTTTAAGAAAGTCTTTTGGCTTAAGCAGAGAAGAAAGTGTTAGGGTGCTTGATATGAAGCCTAAGAACCTAGCAGGAGTTGGAAGAGGGGGGACTTGAGCAGTTAAGAAAACCTTCTCTTTCCCAGAGATGGACATCATTTGCCGGGATGGGTGGAGAAAAATGCTAGTACTCTGTTCTTCTTCCTTCCCTCTCAAGCTAGGATTTATCAAGAGAACTTAAAAACAAAGTTTCTGATCTATAGCCTATCTTATTTTAAAATTTTTTTTTAATGTTTATTTCTGAGAGAGAGACAGAGCATGAGTGGGGGAGGGGCAGAGAGAGAGGGAGACACAGAATCAGAAGCAGGCTCCAGGCTCTGAGCTGTCAGCATAGAGTCCGACACGGGGCTTGAACCCACAAACTGTGAGATCATGACCTGAGCCGAAGTCGGTCACTCAACCGACTGAGCCACCCAGGCGCCCCTTTATAGCCTATCTTATTGACAGAAGGAAGGCATCTGTAACAAGTTGTGTGAATCCGAAGTTCACATTTCCCATAGCACCACCCCCTGGATTGTCTTTTTCCAAGCCTAAGGGTCCATAGGGAAGGATAGCTTAGTGGTTACAAATATGATCTTTGGAGTTAGCCAGATGGAGATACGTAGTTCACATGACTTTGGTGCCTCTTCCTGGGTTTGCATTTTTGTGCAAGGCTAGTAAAGTTCTCTGACTTTCCATTTCCTTATCTGTATAATGCATACAGTAACAGCTACCTCTAAGAATGTTGCAAAGATTAAATGAGATAATAAACTTTTGGCACAGGGTCTGGGTGCATACTAAGCCCTCAAGGGTTCTAATTAAAACGTTCCTTATCGTTATATTAATTGTATTGATCAGCAAGCACTTGCTTTCTCTATAAAAGAGTAAGATGATCCCTCCTCTTTGCTCCAGAGGCATTGGGTAAGAAGAACATGGTAAATAGTGATAAGTGAAACAAAAATCATATTTTGTGGGAATTTAGAAATGAGAATGCTAACTAGTGGCTGGAGAAATGGATTTATGGCAAAGGCAACATTTGAATTGAGTCTTGAAGGATATGCTGAAGAGGAAGAGGAAAAAGAAGGCAGTATAGGATGTGTTATGATTAAAAACTAGTTTATTGAGTGTGTTCCAAGTTCTTGGCACTGTGGTAGGCATAATACATGTATTGACTCGTTTACTTCTCACAGAAACCCTAGGAGATGGATACCATTATTATCCCCATTTTATGTAGCGAGAGACAGCAGCACAGAAAGGTCAGATAGCTTGCCCAAGGTTCTATAACTAGGAAGCCATAAAGCCAAGGTTTGATTTTAAGTAGCCAGCCACAGATGAACTTCATCACTAGACTCATGTTTATGTTCTAGTTAATTAACTAATTATATCTCCATTTTTATCCCAAATTAATTTAAAAAGGTAAATAGTTTGGCTTGGCTGGAGTATAAGGTGCTTGAAGGGGATTATTTGAAGAAAATAGAGATTATCTGAAGAAATTCAAGCCCTAGAGAAGGGGATTGAAGTCTCTTTTGGGGTACACAGGTGAAGAGCTAAGATTTCTGAGAAGAAACATTTAGAAATAATAATTCCATGTGGTAGAAAGAAGCCCTCTGGTGCCCTTTTTTCATTGCCTCATGGTTTTATGAACTGAAACGTATTCCACTCACACAAACCGCTTCAAGATCTTTTATTTTTAATCTTTCCGACATAGGAGAACAAATTTAACAATGAGATTCTGTTTCTGTTCTGTACATGTGGAATAATTAAATTTGCATCCCACTTCAGTGTTGGATCTGCTGTTTGAAGGGAAATGTATCAATTGGACACATGCCCCATGATTTCTAGTCTGCAAATAAGGCATTTGGAGGAGGGGGAAGAAAAGGCAACATTTTTCTCCCAAGCAGTAATCACAGTAAAATCTTCACTTAGTGACAGCTTGTTTGTGGCTGGATTAATTCCCATTTGAGAGGGGCCAAAGGGGCAGGGAATTGAAGGGAGGAAGCTAGAGAGAGGCAGGGTATAATTATGGAAAGTCCCAGAGGACTCTGAAAACAGAAGTTTGCAAGGGAGACCAACTGCACATACCTGAAAAGGATTTTGGTCAGAAAGCCCCAGAGAGCTCTTTCAGTCTCTGGTTTATTTCCAAGGTCCTCATATCTTTTTTTCATATAGAACCCAGGGACTTGGCCTGATTCATGGAAGTTACAAATGTTGTAGAACACAATTAATTGATGCATGAGTCTGGGCATGAGATGCACTTGGGTATAAATTTCAGTCCTGCCATTCTACGTATCTGTGAGACCTCAAACAAGTCCCTTGCCATCTCTGAGATGTTTTCTTTCCCTGTGAAAAAATTCAGTATTGTTATTTCTGGTTTATATTGAAGGTACAAATTAAAAAAAAATCAAATTATGTATAAAAGCTCTTGACACATACTAAGTCTCAAAGAATGTTTTCCTAACTTTTCTTTCCATTCAGCATCACTCCTGCATTTCTGTTTCTTGACCATACTGCTCATTTGTTTAAATAAAATCTATTTCTAAGGGGAGGGGTTGGTAGGGAGGAGAAATTGATGGAGAAGGAGAAGCTCATTTAAATGGCAATAGTCTTGGGTATTAATTTAGATAATGTCACTGGTAACTAAGGATGTTGTATGTATCAACAACAAAAAAAAACTTGGTGAGTACTTTTCATTCTCTTGCTGACCTCAGTGTATCTTTCTTTCCCCTGGCTCTTTCCACTGTTCCAAGAAGTTAAAGTAGTAAACTTTAAACAGTTTTTATTCCGTACTAGCCTGTAATTCACATGAGAGCAGAAACTGTGTCTTTCCTAGCCCAGAACTTGGAATATTTAAAAAGCATATGTAGCATGAATGAATGAATAAGTAAATGATTTTCTTTCCTACCTTTATAGTCTTCCAAACCTTAGGTTTTTGAAAGAACATGGAAAGAAAACAGTAAAAAATATTTGGTCCGGCTGTGATGAAGTGAAGACAAATTCTTATTTAGTCAATCAGAGGGACATTTGAACCTGCCCCTCCTCATCCTGAATTCTGTAGATAAGAATTCTTTTTCTGAGTGAAGATAAATTTGTTTTGAATGATTTTTACTATGCTAAGTACTAATTTAGTCTGCATAATGCATAAATAATTGTAATAACAATATTTTCCATGATTGAAAAGTGTTTTGTTTTGTAAACACATTAGTCTCCAGCATTTTGTCTTCCTTGCCTTCTCTTCCCTCTTCTCACCGTGGTGTAGAGAATGAATCGGGGAGACCATTCAGAAATGATAGCAATAGTCTAGAGGAGTTATGATGGCTGCCTTGACTGGGAGGAGAGCAGAGCAAATTGAAAGAAGATGCATTTGAAATACATTTTTGAAGTAGACCTGAAAGAACCTGAAGAACTTTGGAGGCAGAGGATGGGGAAAAAGGAATGAGTTAAAGTTGACTTCTAGGTATTGGAACTAACAAGTAGATACTGGTGCCATTTTTTTTTTTCTTTTCTCATTTCTTTTTTCTCTTTTTATTTTTATTTTTTAATGTTTATTTATTTTTGGAGAGAGAGAGAGAGAGAGAGAGAGAGAGAGAGAGAGAGAGAGAGACAGACCATGGGTGGGGGAGGGGCAGAGAGAGAGGGAGACAGAATCTTAAGCAGGCTTCAGACTCTGAGCTGTCAGCAGAGCCCAACATGGAGATTGAATCCACAAACTGCGAGATCATGACCTGAGCCAAAGTCGGATGCTCAGCCGACTCAGCCACCCAGGCACCTCTCTTTCCTTTTGTTTCCTTTCCTTTCTTTTTGTAGGGGTAGAGGTAGGGGAGCTGGTGAAATATGCACATTATTTTTCTTTAACTTTTTCTGTTTGGAAATACTGTTTGTGGTGCCTATCACATCAAAGAGAAAATTTCTTTTTTTTTTTTTGTGGTTTGTGTGAGGAATCTCAAATTCAGAGGTGACCTGGACTGGCAATGACTTTGAACTTCAGCATAAAGGTAGTGTTTAAAGTATGATATTGGATGGATCTGCTTCATAGGAAATCTTACCCTCTTCTCTTTTGAACATAGTCCAGTCTCAACTGAAAGTGGACTCCTACCCCTCTTATAATGAAGAATAATATGCACCCTAAACTCATGGATTCAAAGGGGAAAAATACTGGGAGAAGTAAGATTTGACAGCAGTATTCTTGGAGCTAAAATTTACGAATGGCTTGGGGCGCCTGGGTGGCGCAGTCGGTTAAGCGTCCGACTTCAGCCAGGTCACGATCTCGCGGTCCGTGAGTTCGAGCCCCGCGTCAGGCTTTGGGCTGATGGCTCGGAGCCTGGAGCCTGTTTCCGATTCTGTGTCTCCCTCTCCCTCTGCCCCTCCCCCGCTCATGCTCTGTCTCTCTCTGTCCCAAAAATAAATAAACGTTGAAAAAAAAAAATTTAAAATTTACGAATGGCTTAAAAGCTTGTGGAATATCTTGAGACTTAAAGAATCATAGAATTTCAGGATTAGATGGTAGTTTAAGGAACTTTTAGACTTATCTTTTTGAAACATAACTCTGCTATACAGTATGCCTGGTAAGTTCTGAAAGTCCGTGGTTATACATTTCCTGTGGTTGGGAGCTTAACTACCTTGTGATATAGTTTGATTGCATTTACTTTTATTATTTGTACCATAAAGAATTAACATATTTTCTCCACAATAAGCTGTAGATATTCAAAGATCATGATTATATCTCCCTCTTTCCCACCAGCATTCATAGCCTCAGTTTTTTTCAGCCTTTGGTCCCATGTCATGATCATTTTAGTCTCATGGTAGCCCCTTCATTTCTCTCTAAATTCTAAATGTTACCATTTTTGTACATAGCCCTCAAAAGGTTTGTATTTTAAGATGTGCCATGAGCTTGTTAAAACCATTCGTGATGGCCAACAGATGAAAATTTGATTGAAAAAGACTCCTGGAAATATTGTGCAATGAATGACAGCTGGACATTGAAGGTCACAGACATAAGTCAAATGTCTCTAGATCTCCTAAGAACCAATGTAGTTGTGTGGTACAACTCATTGTTCCAATTGTGGGGAATATTTTGGCTGCTCATCTCATGTTTTGGCTTCAGCTCATAGAGTTGGAATTTTCTGTCCTCCTTTAACTTTCTGGCCATCTACTTTCTTCCCCCTTTGGGAAGGGAGGGAGAGACACTAATCTAATGAACTGCATTCCACAAGTAGGTGGAGACACTAATAGAAATTAGTGTTCAGAAATAGACTCTTCCTTACCTTCTCTTGCCTTTTATTCATCTAGTCAGAAACCCAGCTAGGGGGTACAGGACTAAGCACTGTCCTATTTTTTTTTTTTCTTCCTGATTTTTGTCTTTGAATGAATCAACAAGATAAACTTATGTGCCTCATCTGTGCAGCTGGCTGGATAATAAACTAGGTGACTACTCCAGAACTTCCTTAATTTGCTCTCCTTTTGCAAGCGTGTTTAAACTTCTATATGGATTCCAATATAGAGGTTTAAAATAGGAGGGAAGCTGGAGGTCTGGTTCAGCTTCAAACCTAAGCTAAATTCTTACATTTCCCTATTTGCCAGAGCCTTACAAAAGGAGATGCAGGCATTCACTCAGTGATTTATAAACAGGTGTTATGCTTCCTATTTAGTTAATTTTCTTTTAATATCTATGGCATTGGTCAAAACTGCCAAAGGCAGACCAGTGAATAGTACTCCAATTTCCCCCAACAAGCATGAAACATTATTTTCCATCTTCTACAAGTGAACTTTATTGATAAAGCTTCCTGATTTACACAAATTCACATTGATTTCCTTCCTCTGTTTTCTTTGTCATTTATAGCCCATAACCATAGGCTTAAGTGCTAAATTATTTTCTGCCTCAAATATGATAGTAATTGTTTTATGCCCCCTAATTGAATTATAATATCCTTGAAGGTAGAACTAGTTTTTGTGTTTGAATACTTTTTTTTCCCCAGTCCTTTAGCAGGTGAATGTGGTGCTATTATAAAGTCCACAAAGACTTCTTGATATTATTTTAAAAATCGTCATTTGATATTAAATTCACAATGTTCCTAGTGTTTAAAATCCAGCTTTTCTTTTTTTATGTAAATACACTGTTTGCATATATAAAGTCATGCACTCCTAAATGGAAGCCATCAATAAAGTGTCTGCTGTGGGGGTTTTGAAGGTGAACTATATCAAATTCAAGATAGACTTTGCACATTTAATTTGAAAAGTTACTCTGCCTCCAGAAACCTAAATATAATGATTATTTACTTGTTTTAATGCAAGCACAGCCATCTTCTCCCGCTCTTGCCCCTGACTCACCCCTGTGTTTCTTTTATTATTGTTTTCTTTATTTGATAGAGAGAGAGAGAGAGAGAGAGAGAGAACAGGGGAAAGGGACAGAGGGAGAGACAGAGAGAATTCCAGCCAGGCTCCATGCTCAACACAGACCCCGACACAGGACTTGATCCCATGACCCTGGGATCATGACCTGAGCTGAAACCAAGAGTCAGACGCTCAACTGACTGAGCCACCCAGGTGCCCCACCACTTGTGTTTCCTGTCCCTTCACTGATCTGCTCTACTCCCACCATCTCCTTTGCTTTACATATCTGAATTATGTGACATGGAGATGCGTGCAAAATACATCTAGTTCGCAAAATACAGTCCGTCAACACTTCATATATATTGCACAGAAATGAATCCGTTTTAGCTGGGGAAGTAAATACATCACTTTAAGTGGATGATTTTTGACAGTCTAATTCAAATTAAGTCCACTTTGTTCAATTAGAGGGGATCTGAGAAGGTATGTAGGAGGACGGGGGGACAAGCATGTCCTATTAGAGGGAAATAAATGCTGTTCTCCACATTAAACTTACTTGTGGAGATTTTTACCTTAAAAAAAAAAGGGCGACATCATAACAAGTTGCTAATTTATGTTCCTTCAACAAATGGTGAATTACTCACTTCATTTTATATTGCTCCTTCTTTGCTTTTGGCTGGGTCCTGACAGTGTTGAGGGATGACAGGGAGAAGAGAGGCACCGACTTTTCCAACTTTGGACTTGGCTACACTATGTTGGCCATGATTCATTTAATGAAGCTTTTGCTAAAAGGCTAGATCGATGCATAATGGCATTGACATTTTCAGGGCCAGAGTGCCGGATTTGAGATGAGAAAGCCTGTACCATACAGCACTTTCAAGCATCTAAGATTTTTGGTCTATCTTAATATATGGTACTCAAATAGTGTTTGTCATAGTCAGACTTCTGCAGATAAATCTGACACACTACAAATCTCCACAGGAAAACTCTAAGGCAGCAATCAGAAATAATAATGCCTATAAAACTTTAGAAAATAAAGTGAGGTAAACAGACTGGAGTAAGGCAATGGGGAGTGGTAAGGGCTAGGTAAAAATGGAGAGCGTGTGTTTTACGTAAAAGAAGAAATGAAACCATACTTAGTTCTTGTTTGTTGTTGTCATGGGGAAAGGGCAATCATAGTTTTAGTGGATTTTCCAGTCTTTCAATATAAAAAAATATTTAAAAAATTCAGATATATGTGAAATCTTCCAATTGTTAAGTGTTGGTTTAGGCCATATGAAACCAGTCTGGGCTGAATTTCATTTATGCACCTCGTTACGTGCTGCTGTTCTAGAGCACTATACAGGGCTAGCAGATATACACTCTGCTTGACACCATTTTTCTCTCCCATGCCCTTGGCAGATCCTACTCATTGATCCTAGAATTATTCCCTATAGAGTCTATAAATGAACTTAGAATTCTTCCCCACAGGCATCACAAGCAGCCACTACCAACTATTTGGAGTTGATATACAAGAAGAAATCCCAGACAAAGGAGACTTTAGTCATCGTATTCAAAGGTTTTACCATGTATGATAGATTTTTAAAATTGAATAAAGAATTGGGTCAGACACTAAATTACAATAATTATACCTCATTATTTGATCATCTTGTTCATGTTCAAATATATTTTCTTAATTAGAGTCACTACGATCCTTACAAAGTAGGACAAAAATTGTGTCTGTATTAAAATGGAGAAAACAAATGTTTCGAGAAGTTAAGGGAGTTGCCAAAGATAACACATTTAGAAATTAGGGGTATAAAAAATAGTAGCTCAGGTAACTGGAAATCTTTTTTAAAAAATCACAGAAAAACCCTGAGAGAAAGAAGAATTAAGCTTCATATGGAAGCAAAAAGAAGCAGTGAAAGTTTCCAGTGAGGGGTCAGGTAGCTTACCCGCATCCCTCTTAATTATCAAGTGCAGCTGGGAAACAGATGCCTTTGCTTGGTGAGCAAGCCTGCATCACTGGAATTGGGTGACCATGCCTAACCTTTTGGGTTTATGGACCTTTCTCAGCTAGGATAGGGAAAGGGGAGAGGGGAGAACAAGCAGTACTGCGACCTTCAGACCAGAAAAGGCAGCACTTCCGCTGTTCCTTCTAACCCTTCTTTCCCACCTGAGTAACTGCATTGCCTGTCTTGTCTACTGTGGTGACCATTCAAGTGTTTGTCTTGTGGCATATCTAAAATAACTAGCCTGGTTCCTCCCCATATATGTGAGAATCCTCTGATGGGGGCATAACTACCCTTGGTCCTTCCAATGAAAAAGAGTTGTTCTTACCCTCATCACTGTTCCTCAGCTAAATGCTGCTGTGATTATGATGAGGAGGATGAATGGTTATATTCATAATCTTTCCTATTTGTGCATTTTTAATGAACTATAACTTGCTTTCACATATTGCTTTCCATTTGATTGTCACAAAAACCCTCTTCGGTAAACAGAGCAGGTAGTATGAGTGGTAGAAAGATCGATGCTTGCAATCTTCACCAATTAAATGTCAAAATCAAATCGAATAAAAGCAATAGCAAAGGCTAACATTTCAATGCGGGAACACAGGGAGGGGGGTGGTAAGACAAATACTGGTAGACACAGTAGAATTGTACAATGATTTAATAGCTGCTAGAACCCCAAACACACCCCCACTCATTTCAGTTCACCAATCATTGGCTTTTTGAGTTAATTCTTTTAGATTAATAATATTTATGGTTACCAGAGGTAATTATTTTAAGACTAGCCAATTGCCATGCTGACTTTCAGATGTTGTGGCACTATTTGTGCACAAGGCAAGGGAAGGAAAATTTTTAAATATTTTTCCTCAATCTAAGTTTTATAACATGTTTTTGTTTTTTTGTGTTTTTTTTGAGATTTTTCAATTGTGCTATAGTCCCGACTGTTCATCATATCCAGATAAGTGACATTTGTCTGGCTCCATTCTGATTATTATTCATACAAATAGTTTTGCTAATGAAAAAGTAGTCTTGATTACCTTCAGCAATTCCATTCATTCCAAGATATCTTCTCAGACAGTCTGGCATTACACCAACTCTCAAGTCCCATTTTATTGAAAACCTTTCTATTTGATACTTTGAACTTCTATCCAGTGTTCCTTTAATGAACTTATATGTAGAATGCTTGTCATATTGGCCCACAGCACAAATACTTCAATGCTTTTTAATGTAAAAACTATATAACTTTATTCTGAAGTTAACATCCCTCTGTTACTAACTCAGGGTCATTTCACCCATTATAATTATTTCATTTATCCATTTATCCATCCTACCAGCAATGCATCCATCCATTTATTCATACTGTCACTCAAAAATATTTATTGAGTGCTAACTCTGAGCCAGAACCTGGTGAACAAAACATAATTCCTGCCCTGGGGGATTTAGTGTCTAGTATATAGATCTTAACAAAAGTAGTATATTAGAAGCACATGAGGATTTTCAAAAATATAGACATGTGGGTCCCATCCCAGGAATTCTGATTCAGGTTATTTAATGTAGGGCTCAGGCATTTGAACTTCAAAAAATTAGATGACTTGATGTACAGCCCAAAATAAGAAACACTGGATTATTAATATCTTATCAGCAAGTTACATTAGTATTCCATTTTTTTTTTTACTATGATAACTGAAATGTGGGATGGCTTAATGAAGTTTTCAGGATTACAAGCTAGGAAAAATGAAAACAGCTGGCTTTAATTCATATATTCTTCTACCTGCAGTGCTATTTTTCACATTACTTGCTCTATCAAAATACTGCTTCCTATATCTGCCAAAATGTCAAACTTGAACCTGATCAGGCTATATCAAACTACTAATTTACGCAATATACAAAAAACAGGAAAATATGGAACATCACACAATACCATAAGTAAATATTCAGATTATGGGAATTGCTATATAACAAGCTATGTTTTTTAGGTTGTTATACATTGCTTGGAAAAAATATGGAGGAGCATCTTAACGACTGAAACAGATTTAAGAGACACATCCATCAATTACAGTGTATGAACCTTATTGGGGCACCTGTGTGGCTCAGTCGGTTAAGCGTCTGACTTCGGCTCAGGTCATGATCTCATGATTGGTGAGTTCAAGCCCTGCATCAGGCTCTGTGCTGATAGCTTGGAGCCTGGAGCCTGCTTCGGATTCTGTGTCTCCTCCTCTCTCTGTACCTCCCCTACTCGCACTCTCTCTCTCTCTCTCTCTCTCTCTCTCTCTGTATAAAGTAAATAAACATTAAAACAACAACAAACAATGTATGAACCTTATTTGGATCCTAATTTAAACAAATTATAAAACAATATGAAGCTTTCAGAAAACTTTGGAAATTGACTTATCTGATGTAATTAGAGATTTTATGTTAAGTCTAAAGTAGCATTTTGTTTTTAAAAGTCCTTATTTTATTAGAGATACCTATTAAACTATTTACTAAAAAATATCAGGGATTTACTTTAAAATAATCTAAGTGAAGAACAGGAGTGGTATATGTGAAAAAGGATGGGGCATGGGTTAATAATTGTAGAGGCTAGAGCATCAATGTGTGTGGGTTTCTCTCCACTTGTGTATTTTGACATTTTCCACAACAAAATCCTTTCAAAAATACCATTAATTATGCTGCCTAGAAGGAGAATAAAGTCTGCTTGAATCTGGGGCCATGGGCAGTTACTAGCCCTGGGGAAGCCGACCAAAGACTCTGAAATTTTATCTTGGAATGGCACAAGAGGGCAAGTGAAGCAAGATGTGATTCTCTGTCTCT